>NC_057812.1:601863432-601868243 GCF_018294505.1 Triticum aestivum
TATAAACTTTCTGTTAGTGCCATTAGTTTTCAAATTTGGAAACACTTTTTTTGTTTTTTGTTTTCTTTGTTGCTTTATTTATTTTATTTTGTTTCTAATTACAACAAAATACTTATTGTTGCTATCTTTTCCAGTTTTTTTGTTTTGTTTTTTGCATTATTTATTTTCTTTTGTTTTTTGCTTTAATTTTTAATTCTGTTTGCTTTTAGGTTAGCAAAATTATAAACTTTCTGTTAGTGCCATTAGTTTTAGAAAAATTATAAACTTTCTGTTAGTGCCATTAGTTTACAAATTTGAATAGTTAAATTTTGAATTCTTTGAAATTTGTGTGAATCACAAGTTTGTGATTAACTTACTAAAAAAATGAGAATAGATGCGCTTATAGAGAAAATTCAACCTAAATTCATACTAATTTTTTATGAATTTCGGAGAAATTCACTATGAATTTAGGTTAAACTTTTCTCTATTAGGGCATCTATTTTCACTTTGAGAGGAGCTCAACAAGGCAGAGAGGGAAGGGCTTATAAACCGGTGTGAGCCCCCTTTGATTGGCGAGGTGGGACTAAACTCTACACGCAACGAGGACCAACCCTTTAGTCCCGGTTTGTGGCACAAACCGGGACTAATGGTCATGGGCCAGCGGCGAGGAGAAAAATTATAAACTTTGTGTTAGTGCCATTAGTTTTAGAAAAATTATAAACTTTCTGTTAGTGCCATTAGTTTTCAAATTTGAATAGTTAAAATTTGAATTCTTTGATATTTGTTTGAATCACAAGTTTGTGATTAACTTTACTTTTTCTAGTTTTTTTTTGCATTATTTATTTTCTTTTGTTTTTTGCATTTTTTAATTCTTTTTGCTTTTAGGTCAGAAAAATTATAAACTCTGTTAGTGCCATCAGTTTTAGGAAAAATTATGAACTTTCTGTTAGTGCCATTAGTTTTCAAATTTGAATACTTAAAATTTGAATAATGGTATTACGAGGGCCGAACCATAAGACATGAAAGCATTTCAAATGAACTCTGAAAAAGTTGAAAGTTGGCATGGTATCATAATTTCACCCACAGAGCATGTGCATGTACAAAACGGACAATGGTAGCATGTTCGTATGTTAGAAGGTTGGCATGGTATCATCATAATAGTTGCGGGAGAAAGTCTTCACTTTTTCTTCGCTTGTGTCATTTGCTTATTGCGGCGTAACCATGGATAATCTTCATTGTTTATCAGGATGCTTGGGTCAGCCTTGACATTGAAGGGAGGAATTTCATGAAACTTTTCATAATCTTCAGACATGTCTGTCTTGCCGTCCACTCCCAGGATGTCCCTTTTTCCTGAAAGAACTATGTGGCGCTTTGGCTCATCGTCTGATGTATTCGCTTCCTTATCTTTTCTTTTTCTTGGTTAGGTAGACATGTCCTCCACATAGATAACCTGTGCCACATCATTGGCTAGGACGAACGGTTCATCAGTGTACCCAAGATTTTTCAGATTCACTGTTGTCATTCTGTACTGTGGGTCTACCTGTACCCCGCCGCCTGACAGATTGACCCATTTGCACTTAAACAAAGGGACCTTAAAATCAGGTCCATAGTCAAGTTCCCATATATCCACTATGTAACCATAATATGTGTCCTTTCCGCTCTTGGTTGCTGCATCAAAGAGGACACCGCTGTTTTGGTTGGTGCTCTTTTGATCTTGGGCGATCATGTAAAATGTATTCCCATTTATCTCATATCCTTTGTAAGTCAATACAGTCAAAGATGGTCCCCTGGACAACAAGTACAACTCATCAAAAACAGTGTTGTCACCTCTGAGACGTGTTTCCAACCAACTGCTGAAAGTCCTGATGTGTTCACATGTAATCCAGTCGTCGCATTGCTCCGGGTGTTTGGAGCGCAGACTGTTCTTGTGTTCATCGACATACGGGGTCACCAAGGTAGAGTTATGTAGAATTGTGTAGTGTGCTTGAGACCAAGAATATCCGTCCCTGCATATTATTGAGTCTCTTCCAAGAGTGCCTTTTCCAGTCAGTCTCCCCTCATACCGCGATTTAGGAAGACCTATCTTCTTAAGGCCAGGAATGAAGTCAACACAAAACCGGATAACATCCTCTGTTTGATGGCCCATGGAGATGCTTCCTTCTAGCCTAGCGCGGTTACGGACATATTTCTTTAGTACTCCCATGAACCTCTCAAAGGGGAACATATTGTGTAGAAATACGGGCCCCAGGATGACAATCTCATCGACTAGATGAACTAGGACGTGTGTCATGATATTGAAGAAGGATGGTGGGAACACCAACTCGAAACTGACAAGACATTGCACCACATCACTCCTTAGCCTTGGTACGATTTCTGGATCGATCACCTTCTGAGAGATTGCATTGAGGAATGCACACAGCTTCACAATGGCTAATCGGACGTTTTCCGGTAGAAGCCCCCTCAATGCAACCGGAAGCAGTTGCGTCATAATCACGTGGCAGTCATGAGACTTTAGGTTCTGAAACTTTTTCTCTGGCATATTTATTATTCCCTTTATATTCGACAAGAAGCCAGTCGTGACCTTCATACTGAGCAGGCATTCAAAGAAGATTTCGTTCTCTTCTTTCGTAAGAGCGTAGCTGGCAGGACCTTTATACTGCTTTGGAGGCATGCCGTCTTTTTCGTGCAAATGTTGCAGGTCCTCCCGTGCCTCAGGTGTATCTTTTGTCTTCCTATACACGCCCAAGAAGCCTAGCAGGTTCACGCAAAGGTTCTTTGTCACGTGCATCACGTCAATTGAAGAGCGGACCTCTAGGTCTTTCCAGTAGGGTAGGTCCCAAAATATAGATTTCTTCTTCCACATGGGTGCGTGTCCCTCGGCGTCATTCGGAACATCTAGTCCGCCGGGACCCTTTCCAAAGATTACATAGTGTAAATCATTGACCATAGCAAGTACGTGATCACCGGTACGCATGGCGGGCTTCTTCCGATGATCTGCCTCACCTTTGAAATGCTTGCCTTTCTTTCGACATTGATGGTTGGTCAGAAGAAATCGACGATGGCCCAGGTACACATTCTTCCTGCATTTGTCCAGGTATATACTTTCAGTGTCATCTAAACAGTGCGTGCATGCGTGGTATCCTTTGTTTATCTGTCCTGAAAGGTTACTGAGAGCGGGCCAATCGTTGATGGTCACGAACAGCAACGCCTTAAGGTTAAATTCCTCATGTATGTGTTCATCCCACGTACGTACACCATTTCCATTCCGCAGTTGTAAAAGTTCTTCAACTAATGGCCTTAGGTACACATCAATGTCGTTGTCGGGTTCCTTAGGGCCTTGGATGAGAACTGGCATCATAATGAACTTCCGCTTCATGCACATCCAAGGAGGAAGGTTATACATACATAGAGTTACGAGCCAGGTGCTGTGATTGCTGCTCTGCTCCCCAAACGGATTAATGCCATCCGTGCTTAAAGCAAACCATACATTCCTTGGGTACTTTGCAAACTCATCCCTGTACTTTCTCTCGATTTTTCTCCACTGCGACCCGTCAGCGGGTGCTCTCAACTTCCCATCTTTCTTTCGGTTCTCACTGTGCCATCGCATCAACTTGGCATGCTCTTTGTTTCTGAACAGACGTTTCAACCGTGGTATTATAGGAGCATACCACATCACCTTCGCAGGAACCCTCTTCCTAGGGGGCTCTCCGTCAACATCACCAGGGTCATCTCGTCTGATCTTATATCGCGATGCACCGCATACCGGGCATGCGTTCAGATCCTTGTATGCACCGCGGTAGAGGATGCAGTCATTAGGGCATGCATGTATCTTCTCCACCTCCAATCCTAGAGGGCATACGACCTTCTTTGCTTCGTATGTACTGTCGGGCAATTCGTTATCCTTTGGAAGCTTCTTCTTCAATATTTTCAGTAGCTTCTCAAATCCTTTGTCAGCCACAGCATTCTCTACCTTCCACTGCAGCAATTCCAGTACGGTACCGAGCTTTGTGTTGCCATCTTCGCAATTGGGGTATAACCCTTTTTTGTGATCCTCTAACATGCGATCGAACTTCAGCTTCTCCTTTTGACTTTCGCATTGCATCCTGGCATCGACAATGACCCGGCGGAGATCATCATCATCGGGCACATCGTCTGGTTCCTCTTGATCTTCAGCAGCTTCACCCGTTGCAGCATCATTGGGCACATTGTCTGGTTCCTCTTGATCTTCACCAGCTCCCCCCGTTGTAGCATCACTGTATTCAGGGGCACATAGTTGTCATCGTACTCTTCTTCTTCGCCGTCTTCCATCATAACCCCTATTTCTCCGTGCCTCGTCCAAACATTATAGTGTGGCATGAAACCCTTGTAAAGCAGGTGGGAGTGAAGGATTTTCCGGTTAGAGTAAGACTTCGTATTCCCACATTCAGTGCATGGACAACACATAAAACCATTCTGCTTGTTTGCCTCAGCTGCATCGAGAAACTCATGCACGCCCTTAATGTACTCGCAGGTGTGTCTGCCACCGTACATCCATTGCCGGTTCATCTGCGTGCATTATATATAATTAAGTGTCCAAATTAATAGAAGTTCATCATCACATTAAAACCAAAGTGCATACATAGTTCTCATCTCACTAGTAGAAAACAGGGCTATGGTCCAGGCCGGCTCAGCCCATTAGTCCCGGTTCAGTCTAGAATCGGGACTAATGTGAGCATTGGTCCTGGTTCGTGCGGCTAAGGCATTAGTCCCGGTTCACTCGGGCCCTTTAGTCCCGGTTTAAGACATGAACCGGGACTAAAGGGTGCAATGACCTTTAGTCCCGGTTCGTGCCT
>NC_057812.1:601868657-601904481 GCF_018294505.1 Triticum aestivum
AAGAAAATAATGGAAATGTCAAAAAAATAAAAGAAAATAAGTTTCTCATGTGATATGTGGTCTAGTTGTTGGGAAAATTTGCAAATGTGAATTTTGACTTTATTTGCAAAATCTCTCTGAAATTTGTAAAAATGGCATAACTTTTGCACACTAACTCGAATGAAAAAGTTTTTTATATGAAAAATCATCTACTCGAAAAGTTACATCCAAATTTAACGGGGGAAACCCCGTTAAACATTTTCAAAATCCTCAAAAACCTAATAGAAAAAAGTTACGGGGCTTTTAAGATCTAGAGTGGAAAAAATTGAAAAATATTCAAACAGTGGGCAAACTGTGGTCAAACAATGGTCAAACTAATTATTCTAGAATATTAGTGTTACTAAATAATTATTTTAGTTATTTCAATTTGGTCAAATCTGGTCAAACTGTGGTCAAACAATGGTCAAACTAATTATTCAAGAAATATTAGTGTTACTAAATAATTATTGTTTTTTAAAACAATAGTTTCAAACTCAAACAGTGAAATGTGTCACTTCATGCTCAAGCAAAATTCCTGAAGGTTAATAGGATTGACATCTTACTATTGTCAGGAAAACAACAAGTGCAGACTTGGAGCGAGGGAGAATAGAACCCGGAAGTTAAGCATGCTCAGGTTGGGGGAGTGGAAGGATGGGTGACCGTTCGGGAAGTTAGATGATTTGGATTGATGAGGGGTGATTAGAGGAGAAATTGAGAAGTGATGAGGGGTGGTGATTACAGACTAGAGGTTAAAATAATTCAGAAGTTTGAAAATAAAAAAAATCAAAAAAAATTCAAAAAAAATCATAAAATTTCCTTTAGTCCCGGTTGGTGTTACCAACCGGGACTAAAGGTGGAGCTCCACGTGGCCGCGCCCTTTAGTCCCAGTTCTGGATTGAACCGGGACTAAAGGGTCAGGGCATTAGTACCGACACTTTAGTCCCGGTTCAGGAACCGGGACTAAAGGCCCTTGCGAACCGGGACTATAGGCCCTTTTTCTACCAGTGTCTAACAACATATACCTCTCCAAAGCATCTAATTAATTAAACCATACATTGAAACTATGTAAAACATTTCAATGCAAAAACAAATGTGATCATAATCGCAACCAAGGTAACAATTGATCCAACGGCATAATGATACCAAGCCTCGGTATGAATGGCATATTTTCTAATCTTTATAATCTTCAAGCGCATTGCATCCATCTTGATCTTGTGATCATTGACGACATCCGCAACATGCAACTCCAATATCATCTTCTCCTCCTCAATTTTTTTTATTTTTTCCTTCAACAAATTGTTTTCTTCTTCAACTAAATTTAACCTCTCGACAATAGGGTCGGTCGGCATTTCTGATTCACATACATCCTACATAAATAAAATCTATGTCACGTTGGTCGGCATAATTTTCATAAACAATAAATGAACCAATAGTTATAAAGATAATATATATACCACATCCGAATCATAGACAGGACGAGGGCCGATGGGGGCGGATACCAAAACCATCGCAGTATATAAGATGCAATAATAAAAGTAAGAAAATAATACAAGTATCTATGTAAACATACAAGTAAGAATAATTTTACTTTCAGAAAGAAGATAAGAACAAGAGGCTCACCACGGTGGTGCCGGCGATGAGCTCGGCGCGGGTGATCGACGGCGGTGAAGACGGGGACGGGGCGTGACGGACCGCTAAACCTAGACAAATATTATGGAAAATGGAGCTTGGAGGTCGAGCTTGGAGAGGAGAAAGCTTAAGTAGTGTGGCTCGGGTATTCCATAGAACAAATTGTGTGCATAGGAGGTGATCTAGAGCACCATCAAGCCCTCTCCCCCTCGGCCAGAGAAAAACATAGCACCGGGGTGCTCTGCTCGCGAGCGAGGGGTATATATAGGCACCTCATTGGTCCCGGTTGGTGACATGAACCGGGACTAAAGGGGAGCCTTTGGTCCCGGTTCAAGCCACCAACCGGGACCAATGGTGGTGGGCCAGGAGCGAGGCCCATTGGTCCCGGTTCATCCCACCAACCGGGACCAAAAGGTCCAGATGAACCGAGACCAATGGCCCATGTGGCCCGGCCGGCCCCCTGGGCTCACGAACCGGGACCAATGCCCCCATTGGTCCCGGTTCTGGACTGAACTGGGACTAATGGGCTGACCCGGCCTGGACGAAAGCCCTATTTTCTACTAGTGCTGCTAACCCCAACCCCGGCAGATAGTAACCCAGTTCCAGTTGACACAGCACCGTCTCCACCAAAGAGCACCCAAACACGAACAATTAATAAGGGAACTGCAGTGCCCAAAGCACGAGGACCACCACTCTGAATCCCAACTCAACGCTTAAAGGAGAAGAAGATTTGTTCTCAGGTCAGGTTCTGTAGCTATGGTTCATACTCCTTTGCTCTTGCATGATTGTATTTACACATACCAACTATTTTCAAATTTGAAGGATGGAATTGAAATTCCAATGGTGCAGCAGGTATGTTTTAAACTTGTTTCTTTAACTGGTTTTCTATTGTAACCTGCTCTATGTTGATTTCAGTTTCAAATGAATAAACAGTTATGTTCTCATGTCATGCACATTACAAGTGTTGTTATTGCTCTATAGTTACCCACACTTATATTCTGTCTATTCTGCTTTGTCTTGAACAAATATTATTTGAACTGTGTCTCTATCTTGATTTGGCAACAAAAACTAGAATGATATAGACCATAAAGTGACCATGGTACATAGATATATATTTGTTTCATGATGTTATCCTATCCACTTTACTACTGAACTCATTTACCAAAATGAGTTTCATATACAACATGGTAAACATGTGATGTGTCTGCTTGTTTCTCTTTTAGAATGCGGACAAAATATTGGAGAACAGTACCGCGCTATCCAATGGTAAAGGAAGTAATGCAGATAAGGTTCAAGATAGTGAGACATCCCTGTTGGTCTCCAAGAAAGCTGATAAAAACTATCTTGACGACAGTGAGGGAACCCAAAAGTCCTGTCTTGATGTAGTGTTCGAGTTACTAGCCACTACTACTAGCACAAGCTCTTCGAACTCGCTGCCTGAATCAGTTCGTCTTATTGAGTCTCAACTTCAAGTTGAAAGACATCGATCAGATGTGCTGTGACAGGAAGCTGAAGGACTGAGGAAGTCCCTGCAGAATTCAGATGCATATTTTCTGGTGCAACAGCAAGCGCTGGAGGATTTAAGTGCCAAACAAGAGAAAGTTAATAAGCTTGCTAAGCATCTTGCCAGCATTATGGGTACCCAGGATATTGTTTCTTGAGATCTTCTGAAGTGGTTTCAGTTCTGGATTTGTTTTGTTGTGGCGTTTATTTGCGCTGGTCGCCAACTTTGACAACCAGTGTATGTGATATGCTGCATTGTTCCCTATATTTGCACTGGTGGCGAACTTTGATGCCCAGTGGATCTAATATGTGTAATAGACGTGATAGCCTAGCGTTAGTTGCTTGCGTATTTATTTCCTTGTTGTCTTGTTTATTTGTTTGCTTGTAGTCATTGTAGTTCTTTTTCCGTGGTTAGCTAGTGGCTGCAATAACCTATTTTTTAAAAGTAGGCCACAATAACCATGGGCTAATATTTACTGTAGTGACACTAGGCCTCCAACTGGCCGTAGAAACAGTGGGCCTTCTATGGGCTGTAGAAACAATGGGCCTTCTAGTGACACGCAGAATACTCAGGTTAAACTTGATGAGCCTAGCATATGCAGATATGGCCTCAGAACACTGAGACCGAAAGGTCGAGCGTGAATCATATAGTAGATATGATCAACATAGTGATGTTCACCATTGAAAAGTACTCCATTTCAAGTGATGATCGGTTATGGTTTAGTTGATTTGGATCACGTGATAACTTAGATGATTAGAGCGATGTCTATCTAAGTGGGAGTTTCTTAAGTAATATGATTAATTGAACTTTAATTTATCATGAACATAGTCCTGGTAGTATTAGCATATCTATGTTGTAGATCAATAGCTCGCGTTTAGCTCCTCTGTTTTATTTTTGATATGTTCCTAGGGAAAACTAAGTTGAAAAATGTTAGTAGCAATGATGCGGATTGGATCCGAGATCTGAGGATTATCCTCATTGCTGCACAGAAGAATTATGTCCTTGATGCACCGCTAGGTGACAGACCTATTGCAGGAGCAGATGCAGACGTCATGAACGTTTAGCTAGCTCAATATGATGACTACTTGATAGTTTAGTGCACCATGCTTAACAGCTTAGAATCGGGACATCAAAGATGTTTTGAACGTCATGGATCATATGAGATGTTCCAGGAGTTAAAGTTAATATTTCAAGCAAATACCCGAGTTGAGAGATATGAAGTCTCCAACAAGTTCTATAGCTAAAAGATGGAGGAGAATAGCTCAAGTAGTGAGCATGTGATCAGATTGTCTGGGTACTACAATCGCTTGAATAAAGTGGGAGTTAATCTTCCAGATAAAATAGTGATTGACAGAATTCTCTAGTCACCATCACCAAGTTAGTAGAACTTCATGATGAACTATAGTATGCAAGGGATGACGTAAACGATTCCCGAGCTTTTCATGATGATGAAACCGATGAAGGTAGAAATCAAGAAAGAGCATCAAGTGTTAATGATTAACAAGACCACTAGTTTCAAGAAAAGGGCAAAGGGAAAGAAACGGAACTTCCAAAAGAATGGCAAGCAAGTTGCTGCTCAAGTGAAGAAGACCAAGTCTGGACCTAAGCCTGAGACTAAGTGCTTCTACTGCAAAGGGACTGGTCACTGGAAGCGGAACTGACCCAAGTATTTGGTGGATAAGAAGGATGGCAAAGTGAACAATGCTATATTTGATATACATGTTATTGATGTGTACTTTACTAGTGTTTATAGCAACCCCTCGGTATTTGATACTGGTTCATTTTCTAAGAGTAGTAACTCGAAACAGGAGTTGCAAAATGAATAGAGACTAGTTAAGGGTGAAGTGCACGTGACGATGTGTGTTGGAAGTGGTTCCAAGATTGATATGATCATCGTCGCACACTCCCTATACTTTCGGGATTAGTGTTAAACCTAAATAAATGTTATTTGGTGTTTGCGTTGAGCATGAATATGATTTGATCATGTTTATTGCAAAATTGTTATTCATTTAAGTTAGAGAATAATTGTTGTTCTGTTTACATGAATAAAATCTTATATGGTCATACACCAAATGAAAATGGTTCGTTGGATCTTGATCGTAGTGATACACATATTCATAATATTGAAGCCAAAAGATGCAAAGTTAATAATGATAGTGCAACTTATTTGTGGCACTGCTGTTTAGGTCATATTGGTGTAAAGCGCATGAAGAAACTCCATGCTGGTGGGCTTTTGGAATCACTTGATTATGAATCATTTTGATGCTTGCAAACCATGCCTCATGGGCAAGATGACTAAGACTCCATTCTTCGGAGCAATGGAGAGAGCAACTGACTTATTGGAAATAATACATATTGATGTATGCAGTCCGATGAGTGTTGAGGCTCACGGCGGGTATCATTATTTTCTGACCTTCATAGATGATTTGAGAAGATATGGGTATATCTACTTGATGAAACATAAGTCTGAAACAATTGAAAAGTTCGAACAACTTCAGAGTGAAGTGGAAAATCATTGTGACAAGAAAATAAAGTTTCTACGATCTGATCACAGAGACAAATATTTGAGTTACGAGTTTGGTCTTCAATTAAAACAATGTGGAATAGTTTCACAAAATCGTGCCACCTGGAACACCACAGCATAATGGTGTGTCCGAACGTCATAACCGTACTATTATTGGATATAGTACAATCTATGATGTTTCTTACCGATTAACCACTATAGTTTTGGGGTTATGTATTAGAGACAGCTACATTCACGTTAAAAAGGGCACCATCTAAATCCGTTGAGACGACACCATATGCACTGTGGTTTGGCAAGAAACCAAAGTTGTCGTTTCTTAAAGTTTGGGGTTGCGATGCTTATAAGAAAAAGTTTCATCCTGATAAGTTCAAACCCAAATCAGAGAAATGTGTCTTCATAGGATACCCAAAGGAGACAGTTGGGTACACCTTCTATCATAGATCCGAAGGTAAGACATTCGTTGCTGAGAATGGATCCTTTCTAGAGAAGGAGTTTCTCTCGAAAGAAGTGAGTGGGAGGAAAGTAGAACTTGATGAGGTAACTGTACCTGCTCCCTTATTAGAAAGTAGATCATCACAGAAATCTGTTTATGTGACTCCTACACCAATTAGTGAGGAAGCTAATGATGATGATCGTGTAACTTCAGATCAAGTTACTACCGAACCTCGTAGGTCAACCAGAGTGAGATCCGCACCAGAGTGGTACGGTAATACTGTTCTGGAGGTCATGTTAATTGACCATGACGAACCTACGAACTATGAGGAAGTGATGATGAGCCCAGATTCCGCGAAATGGCTTGAGGCCATGAAATCTGAGATTGGATCCATGTATGAAAACAAAGTATGGACTTTGATTGACTTGCCCGATGATCGGTGAGTCATTAAGAATAAATGGATCTTCAAGAGGAAGACAGACGCTGATAGTAGTGTTACTATCTACAAAGCTCGAATTGTCGCAAAGTGTTTTCGACAAGTTCAAGGTGTTGACTATGATGAGATTTTCTCACTCGTATCGATGCTTAAAACTCTGTCTGAATCATGTTAGCAGTTGCCGCATTTTATGAAATCTGGCAAATGGATGTCAAAATTGTATTCCTTCATGGATTTCTTAAAAAGAAGAGTTGTATATGATGCAACCAGAAGGTTTTGTCGACCCAAAAGGTGCTAACAAAGTGAGCAAGCTCCAGCGATCCATCTATGGACTGGTGCAAGCATCTCGGAGTTGGAATATATGCTTTGATAAAGTGATCAAAGTATATGGTTTTATACAGACTTGCAGTGAAGCCTGTATTTACAAGAAAGTGAGTGGGAGCACTACAACATTTCTGATAAGTATATGTGAATGACATATTGTTGATCGGAAAGAATGTAGAATTTTCTGGAAAACATAAAGGAGTATTTGAAAGGATTTTTTCAAAGAAAGACCTCGATGAAGCTACTTACACATTGAGCATCAAGATCTATAGAGATAGATCAAGATGCTTGATAAGTTATTTCAATGAGTACATACCTTGACAAGATTTTGAAGTAGTTCAAAATGGAACAGTCAAAGAAGGAGTTCTTGCCTGTGTTGCAAGGTGTGAAGTTGAGTAAAGACTCAAAACCCGACCATAGCAGAAAATAGAAAGAGAATGATAAGTCATTCCCTATGCCTCAGTCATAGGTTCTATAAAGTATGCTACGCTGTTTACCAGTCCTATTGTATACCTTAGCATCTTTCTGGCAAGGGAGTATAATAGTGATCTAGGAGTAGATCACTAGACAGCGGTCAAAATTATCCTTAGAGGACTAAGGAAATATTTCTCGGTTATGGAGGTGATAAAAGATTCGTTGTAAAGAGTTACGTCAATGCAAGATTTTTACATCGATCTAGATGACTCAAACTCTGAATCTGGATACATATTCAAAGTGGGAGCAATTAGCTAGAGTAGCTCCGTGCAGAGCATTGTAGACATAGAAATTTGTGAAATACATGTGGATCTGAATGTTGCAGAACCGTAGACTAAACTTCTCTCACAAGCAAAACATGATCACTCTTCGGATGTTAATCACATAGCAATGTGAACTAGATTATAGACTCTAGTAAACCCTTTGGGTATTAGTCACATGGAGATGTGAACTAATCACATAGAGATGTGAACTAGATTATTGACTCTAGTGCAAGTGGGAGACTGAAGGAAATATGCCCGAGAGGCAGTAATAAAGTTATTATTTATTTCCTTTTATCATGATAAATGTTTATTATTCATGCTAGAATTGTATTAACCGGAAACATGATACTTGTGTGAATACATAGACAAACAGAGTGTCACTAGTATGCCTCTACTTGACTAGCTCGTTGATCAAAGATGGTCATGTTTCCTAGCCATAGACAAACAGTTGTCATTTGATAAACGGGATCACATCATTAGGAGAATGATGTGATTGACTTGACCCATTCCGTTAGCTTAGCACTTGATCATTTAGTTTGTTGTTATTGCTTTCTTCATGACTTATACATGTTCATATGATTATGAGATTATGCAACTCCCGTTTACCGGAGGAACACTTTGTGTGCTACCAAACGTCACAACATAACTGGGTGATTATAAAGGTGCTCTACAGGTGTCTCCGAAGGTACTTGTTGGGCTGGCGTATTTCGAGATTAGGATTTGTCACTCCGATTGACGGAGAGGTATCTCTGGGCCCACTCGGTAATACACATCACTTAAGCCTTGGAAGCATTGCAACTAATGAGTTAGTTGCGGGATGATGTATTATGGAACGAGTAAAGATACTTGCCGGTAATGAGATTGAACTAGGTATTGAGATACCAACGATCGAATCTCGGGCAAGTAACATACCGATGACAAAGGTAACAACGTATGTTGTTATGTGGTTTGACCGATAAAGATCTTCGTAGAATATGTAGGAGCCAATATGAGCATCCAGGTTCCACTATTGGTTATTGACCGAAGACGTGTCTCGGTCATGTCTACGTAGTTCTTGAACCCGTAGGGTCCGCACGCTTAAAGTTCAATGACGGTTATATTATGAGTTTATGTGTTTTGATGTACTGAAGGTAGTTCAGAGTCCCGGATGAGATCGGGGACATGACGAGGAGTCTCGAAATGGTCGAGACGTAAAGATCGATATATTGGACGACTATATTCGGACATCAGAAAGGTTCCGAGTGGTTCGGGTATATTTCGGACTACCGGTGAGTTATGGGAATACGGGGGAAGAAGTATATGGGCCTTATTCGGCTTTAGGGGAGAGAGAGAGGCAGGCCGCTCCCCCCCCCCAATGACTAGTCCTAATTGGACTAGGGGGAGGGACGGTGCCCCCTCCTTCCTTCTCTTCCCTCTTCCTCTTCCTTGTCTCCTACTCCTACTACTTGGAAGGGGAGGAATCCTACTCCGGTGGGAGTAGGACTCCTCCAGGGCGCGCCATAGGGGCCGGCCCTCTCCCCCTCCTCCACTCCTTTATATACGTGGCCAGGGGGAACCCCATAGACACAACAATTGCTCTCTTGGATCTTTTAGCCGTGTGCAGTGCCCCTCTCCACCATAGTCTGCCTCGATAATATCGTAGCGGTGCTTGGGCGAAGCCCTGCGACGGTAGAACATCAACATCGTCACCACGTCATCTTGCTGACGAAACTCTCCCTCAAAGCTCGGCTAGATCGTAATTCGAGGGACGTCATCGAGTTGAACGTGTGCAGAACTCGGAGGTGTCGTGCATTCGGTACTTGATCGGTTGGATCATGAAGACGTACGACTACATCAACCGCGTTGTGCTAACGCTTCCGCTTTCGATATACGAGAGTACGTGGACACAGTCTCCCCTCTCGTTTCTATGCATCACCATGATCTTGCGTGTGCATAGGAAATTTTTTGAAATTACTACGTTCCGCAATAGTCTCGTGGGCCCCGCGAGGGTGGGAGCGCACCCACTCCCCCTGGGTGCGCCCCTATGCCTCGTGGACTTCTCTTGGGGCCCCTGACTTATTCTCGACGCCAACCTCTCCTATAAATGCCCAAACCTCCAGAAAATAACCTAGATCGGAAGTTCCGCCGCCGCAAGCCTCTGTAGCCACGAGAAATCAATCTAGGCCCTCTCTGGCACCCTACCGGAGGGGGCCATCATCAGCGGAGGGCATGGAGGAGGATCCCGGAGGGGCCATCATCGTCATGAAGGCCAAGGACCAGAGGGAGAACCTCTCCCCATCCAGGGGGAGGCTGTGGCACCCCGGCTCAGAGAACACCGGAACGCCCCGTATTCCAGCCCAGAGATCGAGGAGAAGTCTTCTGGAATACGGCACTGCTTAGCATAGAACAAACCAGCTTACTATTATTACACGAATATGAATACAAGGTCTCCGATATTAAATGAATAGCATCGCCACGGCGACACTACGCCATCCTCAGTTGCTCTATGCAAGCAGCGGAAAAACTTCTAGCAGCGGAACAACGACAATGGTGGTGAACTCCACTCCGCAGGGACTCTGGCTGGAACGCTTATCCTAGCTCGCAAACAAAGAATCCACGGCAAAGAAGCATTCAAATCCGGCATGACCTGCAAACTGGCATGACACGCCAGGTCAGTACATTGAATGTACTTGCAAGCTCGCCATAACCAGAAGCATTCAAGACAAACAACAGCATGGCAATTACAGTTTAAGGAGGAATTATCATGAGCTCATCAGAATAACATGGCATGAACAACATGAGCATGGCATGAGCATATAAATCTGACGATACTAGCATGCAACATGATGACACTATATGCACTATTTATTCTGCTCGGGTTACTTCGTAACCATCACATGCATCACTTACCATCCTCGGACATCACACGATCATCTCAGGATCAAATCAACCTTGGTACAAACAATACCGTAGTAATCATTAAATGACCACAAGGAGCTTGATCTTTACCCATGATTCTCGCACAACATCACGAATATCCAACAACTCGGTATCCTCGATACCACGGTGATCATTCCGGCGATCACAACCATGACCAACACTTTGTCCCAAACCGTGATCCTTCCGGCGATCACAACCATGAGCAACACTTGGTCTCAAACCATGATCCTTCCAGCGATCACAACCAACTTATCTCCTCATCGAACCGGCGTTGTTATTAAACACATTATTATTAATATTGTTGACTCACAGTGAGACCGACACGAACTTGTCCCTTATCCGCGGGCGCGGCTATCAATAGATTCAATATACACTCTGCAGAGGTAGCACACTGTACCCACACCACAGAACCTATGGCCTCGCACTCCCATTCGGGTGGACCAACGGCGTTCCGACAAAACCGATCTACTGCCATGACACTCTCCCGGCCACTCCGACCCACTCTCCACTGGGCTAGTCCTGGGTGGCCCCGTGTCTACCAAAGACACAATGACCACCGTCGTGGTCCGTCCCAAACAGGGACAAAAGCGCTTATCATCCAATCTACGGGCACACAAGGTTATGTCCGCCTACCTGATTAGGGTAAGCACGCCCATAACCTTCCCTAGTTGGAGGCATCGGCGAGAGGCACGACAATAGACCCAGTTAAGACCATCCCATATCGGCAAGTGTAGTTGCACTAGTCAGCTCGATATGGTGGCACCATGACTCAGCCAACAGTTGTTCAAGTTCAATTTAATCCGGTTAAACTTGAATGCAATATGCTGAGCCATGACAAAAATACATGATGCATGAGCATGATATCAACATAATCATGAGAGAACCACATAACTATCCATCATATTAACAATGAATTATATTCAACTAAACATGGCATACGGACTAGCATCAACATCATAAGTACATACTTCTCCGAAAAATAGCATGACCACTAGCATCAACAATAAATATCATGCAAGAACATATCAACAATGCTATCATGCAAGCATTTAACCAACTGGATGCAATGGAACATGCATAACAACGGTACTCGGGACAGACGGCAGTCATGCACCGAAGACCATCACCAATATCAACATGTACTACTAGCAAGCATAAGCATATGAAAGGAATACTAGCAACTAGCAGGGCATTATAACCAGGTGCATAACAACATAGCAAGAAAGTAAGCACTAACCTAGAAGCATTACCGAAACAATGATAACCATATTTTAAACAAGCAAACATTTAATAAATATTCAAGTTGAAAATCATGGCTACTGCATGACTATCATGCAAGTTGGTATTGTGGCTTGCCTAGGGATGAAGAAGGCACCGGGAAGAAGTGCGGTGAAGCCACGGAAAGATTTGTCGGAAACAGTTCTCTCTCGGAGGGGATGTTTATGTGCAAGGGAAAAAAGGTCATTTTCACAGTGTCAAACCATAGTTAAAATGAAACCAACAGAACGGGCTCGACGAGACGAAGAAGTGGGCTTTGGAATCACCTCATTTGGAGTTGTGGTTAAAAAGTTATGAGGTGAGGAAGTTCAGGGACTAATCTGCAAAAATGTCATCACAAATAAGCCCCTGAGTGGATAAGGCAGAAGCAGATTTCGGAAAATAAGCTTTCCTGAGAGGAAAGCGCAGTTGCGCCCGAAGAACAAACGAAATACGCTTACCCAAAGTGGAAGCGCACTTCACGCGATACGCTTTCTACAAATGAAAACGCACATGCCCGAATACGTCTCCACTTGCCACATCAGCGTCAGCGGGGTCAACACCCCGGGTCACTGACTGGTGGGACCGCGGGGTCCACGCACTCTGTCAACTCCCTCTTCCAGCTCCTCCTCTTCTTCCCCCCCGACACAGGCGCAAAACAGAGGGAGGGGCGCCGGCGATGACCCTCGCCCGACCGACTCCGGCCGCCCCCGGTGGAGCTCGGGCCACCGAAGCGCGTAGGAGAGGGAGCCACACCCTCCTGGACCAGGCATGGCAACCGAGGAGGGTCGTGGCCGCGGGCGCTAGGAGGGCGGCGGAAGAGGCCATCGACCGGAATTGGGGATGAGGCTCTAGTCAGCCTGACGATGAACTAAGAGGTGGGGGAGATGCGCTAGAAACTGGGGGATCTAGTGGTGGTGGCTATAGGAGGGGGAGGTCTCGGCTCGCTCCAATTTAGGAGGAGGCCAAAGGCGGCGATGGGCAATGAAGAGAGCTTCTCCGGCTCAGGCTAGAGGCTGGGCGGGACTAGAGGAGTGAGGAGAGGAGGCTGATGACCTCGGGAGGCTGTGGGGATGGCTATATATAGCCGGGGCGACGAGGGGAGGCCGCGGACGTGTGGCCGTGGCTCGGGTGCTGCTGCTCGAGCTCGGTCAAGGCTCTGGCGACGCGCGGTGCTCACGGAAGGGCGCGGGAAGGTGACGAGGGTGAGAGCGGACGAGCTACAGAGGCGCACAGGGCAAGCGGGGTCGAGGGCACAGAGCAGAAGGATCCGAACACCATTAATGCCATGTCGGCTACAGCTCGCTCGTGGGCGCGCGGCGACGAGCACCGACGGAGAAGCTGCCGGAGGGGGAAGTGGCTCCAGGAGGACGGCGACAACGCAGGGAACATGGTAGACAGGCCCGTGCTCGCTGAGATGCTGAGCAGAGAAGGGGCCCGAGCAAGAGGCCATTCTAGGCCCGGCCGATGCATGCCAAAGCGGTGGTCACCGCGCAGACTAGCATCAACAAGAGCCAAATGGCTGGCAATAGTTGTCTAGGGATAAGTCCTTCCTAGGTAGGTTGTAACTGAGGTGGTAGATTGGTTAAAAGTGCTCTGGTTAAGTGGTAAACCACCTCTGAAGTTTACTGCAGTAAACTTTGATGAGCATTGGCGATCCACAAGAGAGGGATTGGGTCAAATGGAGTTTTCTGGGAGGGTGAGGTAAAGAAGAACTTTCATCCTGGTAATTTTGAGAAGATTTGGATCAAGGATTAATGGAGTTGCTTTGCAACTGCCAAATCTGGTCAGAAATGAGATTTGGATGATGCACTCACATGGAGTGTCAACTTGATCTCAAATTTGGCAAGGCTTCATGATTAGATCATATAAGAATGTTATATAAGTTTCATACCAATTGGATTCACCAAAATGGTACTTGCCTCACAGCTATCTTCACTGGCCAGAATCTTGCAAGAATTTTGGAGAATTATTGGCTGGGTGAAATGGTGCCAAATTTGGTGGAGAGCTGGTATTTGGGTAGGAGAACAATCTGGTATTTTCTCAGAATTAATGAAGCAATTTAAACTGCACTTGCTTCACAACTTAGGGCAATTTGAGTTACTCCTTTAATAGAAAAGGAATATTCCCAATAAAAAGAATATTGGCATTTGGACTAGGATGAAAATGACAGGGTCTAGGGAAGGATTTGGGTATGACAAGCCACTCTAGAAGCAAAGAAGAGTTCATCTTCTTCACTTTCCATACCAGAAAGCCACAGAAAAAGAAAACTCAAGCAAAAACCTCAGAAAAACAGAAGAAAAAGAAAGGGCCAAAAATCAGGCTGTCACAAACCTTACCCCCTTAAAGAAATCACGTCCTCGAGATTCGGTTGCTCAGGGAACAAGTATGAAGATACTGACTTTAGGAAACCATTTCCAACTTGGGTATCCTTTTTCTTATTTTTGTTCCCACTAAATTTTTATGTGACTGGCTCTGGGGTGGTTTGCTTTAATATATCCATATTCTGACAGATCTTACCTTGCTTGTTCATGCTTATACAGGCTCCAATTTCTTTTTAGACCTACTGACTTAGCTGACTGTGATTGATTCTCACGACTGAAATATATGTCGGTCTCACAAATCCAAGAGTGATTTCCGTTGGGTGTGTCATCCGGCACTGACAATCTTTCATGAAGTGATGATCAGATTTTTCTAGTGGACACCCAAGCTCTAACTCCTTGCATTGGGTTTCTCCACTAAATGCAGGTCCTTTGGGCTCCAAACAGTGAGTTGGGTCATAACCGCTTTCCTGACAGATTCTGGCTTATCGCGGAAGTTTCTGAATCATCTTAACTGGTTCCACTGTCTTGAGTATCGGATCCGTACCAAATATTTGATTGTCGCCTGTCGTGGCTGCATCACTGGTCTTGCTCCTTCATTATTGTTTTCTTGGTCTGGATCCTTGGCTGAAAGAGTTGGGTCATATTGCTTCTTTGTATCACCATAGGTACTGCTAGTGCAATTTTTCGGCAATTGCAGCTTATCCTCATTTTTCTAACAGGGTACCCCATTAAATGGCAGGGTCAACACCCCTCAAGTTCTGGCCACAAGAAAATGATCATCCGAACATTTGCAAGAAATCGGCAAATAAATCAGTAGCCACCAAAACAGTCTTTGCAACTCAGATCTGGGACATTACTGAAATAACTTAACCACGGCTCAGGACGGCCGAAAAGCAGCTCAGAACATGAGACCGGGTTGATAAGAAGAAGGTGGCATCTCCCTAAAATAGCCAAAAAGCAGCTATAGGGCTACTGTCACAAAAAGAAACTCAACAGATGTACGAGACGGCCGAAAAGCAGCTCAGAACTCGTGACAATCGTTGAAGAGAGAAATAAAAATCGGCATCCACCCCGGATAGCTAAAAACATCTTAGATCACACGCGCGGTGCCGTCATTGGAGAAGAAGGGGACAAGGGCTCATCAGGATCATTTTCCAGGTTCACAGGTACTTGCATTGAGCTCATTGATGTTGCCCATCCTCATAATCCTTTGTCACACTGCGGTGTATACTGGCTTTCTTCTCTTAACCATCCTCACGTGGTCGTCAGATTCTCATTTGAGTGACTTGTAAGATCTTGGTGGTATGCTCACCGCATATATATGAGAATCTGATTCCCGAGACAGACATGTATTCTGACTGAATCTTGCTTCTAACCAAAATGTTGCGGATCTGATTCTTGGGATTCACTGCCATATGCTGTCAATTCACAGCGTACTACCTTGTACCAATGTCTTACTGAGGGAGATTGGCTGGCTTGTGCTCGAAATTTTCATCGGACAGCTTGCTGAAGAAGATTGATATCGTGCTTCAGAAGCTTACCTCCTTAAATACTTTGCTGGGGAAAGACTCAGTACCTTATGCTGGAAGCTTTTCTAGTTGCCTACTGAAGAAGGCAGAGTACGTGAAATCATCCATGTATCGTGCTGAGGAAGATAGATGAATCTTGCCTTGGAAGCTTCTCGGGTATCTTGCGAGGGAAGATTGGGTTGCTTACACTAGAGGCTTCTTATTGTGATATGCGGGCCGATTTCCACATATATAACCATCTTAATAGTTTTGTTATTGATTTCTTGTATGAAATAGGCTTTTGCAGGACTATCCTCCTTTTTGAGTACATGCCATATTTTTGCTTGCTTCCAGGTACATCAGGTTCCAAAATCATCCTCAACGAAAAATTAAACTTGTATCTGAGCCATACCTTTGATAATATTCTATCAACCTTGCACACAATTTATCTTCTTGCTGATTTGATCATTTCTGCTATGAGGAGTGCATGTTTATGCAAACTTTATACTGACAGTCCGTCCAGGATTTCTTTTGTATTCAGATGAGCTATTTCCAATTTCACTGCAGTCTGCTGACAATTCCATCCTATTTAGCTGAGTTTCCAAATATATGCATTTCTTGCTGACTCTTCGGGTCTGGTGTCGGCTGACGAGCAACTTTAATAGGGGAAAAATTTGTAACACTGAAGGCCCAAAGAAAGAAACAAAAGAAACGACTAAAACAAAAGCACACAAACATACTAATATAATTAATCAAGCAATCATCACATATTACTGCTACTCACACCATAATATGCATGCACACCTAAGCACACAAATCACGCGGAAACTCCGGTATTACGGTCTAATATGCTGTGGCGGTGTGCACGAAAATTACATCCATGTGTGGAAGGAGTTGGCGTAACCGAAACTACACCAAGCACTAGCTGAAGAGTGGCTGGATCTGGATGGATACACAGGTGAGAACGGACTTGACGATCAAGTATCGAGACACAAAAATCATGACCACCTCATCATCAAGCGTACGAAGGGAATCGTACCCGTCCAAAGAATGAAATGACATGGCAAGATAACAGTGGAAGACTGGGTTTATTGGCATTGCCCTTTTCTAATAACAAAGATCAGCAAGGGTTGCCAAGGGGATGAGATGGAGGGCATGGATGATGATATGGTCGCATCACACCGAAGAGCAGGCATGCTAAGAAAGATGGTGCAGGCGGTGGACCGAAAACGATGCCACCTACACTCACAAGATTAGCTGTTAGTGACAAAATAGCAATCTATATGCATGCTATGCGACAACCAAATGCAACAATCAAGTGCAACAAACCAACTGGGGTCTATACTACCGCTTTCTAACGTTCGCGCGGGCTGGGGCATCCTACAGCCAGACCTGCTCTGATGCCAAGCCTGTGGCACCCCGGCTCAGAGAAAACCGGAACGCCCCGTATTCTAGCCCAGAGATCGAGGAGAAGTCTTCTGGAATACGGCACTGCTTAGCATAGAACAAACCAGCTTACTATTATTACATGAATATGAATACAATGTCTCCGATATTGCAATGAATAGCATTGG
Source organism: Triticum aestivum (assembly GCF_018294505.1). Taxonomy (NCBI): domain Eukaryota; kingdom Viridiplantae; phylum Streptophyta; class Magnoliopsida; order Poales; family Poaceae; genus Triticum; species Triticum aestivum. Next base: position 601,885,845 of record NC_057812.1, read on the forward strand.
CACGGCGACACTATGCCATCCTCAATTGCTCTATGCAAGCATCGGAACAACTCGAAACAATGGAAAAACTTCTAGCAGCGGAACAACGACAACGGTGGTGAACTCCACTCCGCAGGGACTCTGGCTGGAACGCTTATCCTAGCTCGCAAACAAAGAACCCATGGCAAACAAGCATTCAAATCCGGCATGACCTGCAAACTGGCATGACACGCCAGGTCAGTACATTGAATGTACTTGCAAGCTCACCATAACCAGAACCATTCAAGACAAACAACAGCATGGCAATTACAGGTTAAGCAGGAATTATTATGAGCTCATCAGAATAACATGGCATGAACAACATGAGCATGGCATGAGCATATAAATTTGACGATACTAGCATGCAACATGATGACACTATATGCACTATTTATTCTACTCAGGTTACTTTGTAACCATCACATGCATCACTTACCATCCTCGGGCATCACACGACCATCTCAGGATCAAATCAAGCTTGGTACAAACAATACCGTAGTGTCATTAAATGGCCACAAGGAGCTTGATCTTTACCCATGATTCTCGCACAACATCACGAATATCCAACAACTCGGTATCCTTGATACCACGGTGATCATTCAGGCGATCACAACCATGACCAACACTTGGTCTCAAACCGTGATCCTTCCGGCGATCACAACCAACTTATCTCCTCATCGAACTGGGGTTGTTATTAAACACATTATTATTAATACTGTTGACTCACTGTGGGACCGACACGAACTGGGCCCTTATCCGCGGGTGCGGCTATCGATAGATTTAATATACACTCTGCAGAGGTAGCACACTGTACCCACACAACAGAACCTATGGCCTCGCACTCCCATTCGGGTGGACCAACGGCGTTCTGACAAAACCGATCTACTGCCATGACACTCTCCCGGCCACTCCGACCCACTCTCCACTGGGCTAGTCCTGGGTGGCCCCGTGTCTACCAAAGACACAATGACCACCATCGTGGTCCGTCCCAAACAGGGACAAAAGCGCTTATCATCCAATCTACGGGCACACAAGGTTATGTCCGCCTACCTGATTAGGATAAGCACGCCCATAACCTTCCCTAGTTGGAGGCACCGGCGAGAGGCACGACAATAGACCCAGTTAGGACCTTCCCATATCGACAAGTGTGGTTGCACTGGTCAGCTCGATATGGTGGCACCATGACTCAGCCAACAATTGTTCAAATTTAATTTAATCCGGTTAAACTTGAATGCAATACGCTGAGCCATGATAAAAATACATGATGCAATTACAATGCATGAGCATGATATCGACATAATCATGAGAGAACCACATAACTATCCATCATATCAACAATGAATTATATTCAACTAAACATGGCATACGGACTAGCATGAACATCATAAGTACATACTTCTCCGAACAATAGCATGACCACTAGCATCAACAATAAATATCATGCAAGAACATTTCAACAATGCTATCATGCAAGCATTTAACCAACTGGATGCAATTGAACATGCATAACTACGGTACTCGGGACAGACGGCAGTCATGCACCGAAGACCATCACCAATATCAACATGTACTACTTGCAAGCATAATCAGATGAAAGGAATACTAGCAACTAGCAGGGGATGATAACCAGGTGCATAACAACATAGCAAGAGAGTAAGCACTAACCCAGAAGCATTACCGAAACAACGATAACCATATTTTAAACAAGCAAACATTTAATAAATATTCAAGTTGAAAACCATGGCTACTGCATGACTATCATGCAAGTGGGTATTGTGGCTTACCTGGGGATGAAGAAGGCACCGGGAAGAAGTGCGGTGAAGCCGCGGAAAGATTTGCCAGAAACAGTTCTCTCTCGGAGGGGCTGTTTATGTGCAAGGGCAAAAAGGTCATTTTCATAGTGTCAAACCATAGTGAAAATGAAACCAACAGAACGGGCTCAACGAGACGAAGAAGTGGGCTTTGGAATCACCTCATTTGGAGTTGTGGTTAAAAAGTTATGAGGTGAGGAAGTTCAGGGACTAATCTGCAAAAATGTCATCACAAACAAGCCCCTGAGTGGATAAGGCAGAAGCATATTTCGAAAATACGCTTTCCTGAGAGGAAAGCGCAGTTACGTCCAAAGAACAAAAGTAATACGCTTACCCAAGGAAGAAGCGTACTATAGTGGATACGCTTTCTGCAAATGAAAACGCGCACCGCCGAATACGCACCCACTTGCCACGTCAGCGTCAACGGGGTCAACACCCCGGGTCACTGATTGGTGGGGCCGCGGGGTCCACACACTCTGTCAACTCCCTCTACCCGCTCCTCCTCTTCTTCCCCCCGACGCGGGCGCAGAACAGAGGGAGGGGCGCCGGCGACGACGCTCGTCCGGCCGACTCCGACCGCCCCCGGTGGAGCTCGGACCACCGAAGCGCGTAGGAGAGTGAGCAGCACCCGCCTGGACCAGGCATGGCCACCGAGGAAGGCCGTGGCCGCGGGCGCTAGGAGGGCGGCGGAAGAGGCCATCGGCCGGAGTTGGGGATGAGGCTCTGGTCAGCCTGACGATGAAGTGAGAGGTGGGGGAGATGCGCTAGAGACTGGGGGATCTAGTGGTGGTGGCTATAGGAGAGGGATGGCTCGCCTCGCTCCAATTTAGGAGGAGGCCAGAGGCGGCCATGGCGGCGATGGGCAGCGAAGAGAGCTTCTCCGGCTCGGGCTAGAGGCTGGGCGGGACCAGAGGAGTGAGGAGAGGAGGCTGATGAGGTCAGGAGGCCGCGGGGATGGCTATATATAGCCGGGGCAACGAGGGGAGGCCGCGAACGCGTGGCCGTGGCTCGGGTGCTGCTGCTCGAGCTCGGCCAAGGTTCTGGCGACGCGCAGCGATCACGGGAGGGCGCGGGAAGGCGACGAGGGCGAGAACGGACGAGCTACAGAGGCGCACAGGGCAAGCGGGGCCGAGGGCGCAGAGGAGAAGGATCCGAACGCCATTAATGCCCTGTCGGCTACAGCTCGCTCGTGGGCGCGCGGCGACGAGCACCGACGGAGAAGCTGCCGGAGGGGGAAGTGTCTCCAGGAGGACCGCGACGACGCGGGGAACACGGTAGACAGGCCCGTTCTCGCTGAGACGCCGAGCAGAGAAGGGGCCCGAGCAAGAGGCCATTCTGAGCGCGGCCGATGCACGCCAAAGCGGTGGTCACCGCGTAGACTGGCATCAAGAAGAGTCAAATGGATGGAATAGTTGTCTAGGGGTAAGTCCTTCCTGAGTAGGTTGTAACTGAGGTGCTAGATTGGTTAAAAGTGCTCTGGTTAAGTGGTAAACCACCTCTGAAGTTTACTGCAGTAAACTTTGATGAGCACTGGCGATCCACAGGAGAGGAATTGGGTCAAATGGAGTTGTACGGGAGGGTGAGGTAAAGAAGAAATTTCATCCTGGTAATTTTGAGAAGATTTGGATCAAGGATTAATGGAGTTGCTTTGCAACTGCCATATCTGGTCAGAAATGAGATCTGGATGATGCACTCACATGAAGTGTCAACTTGATCTCAAATTTGGCAAGACTTCATGATTAGATCATATAAAAATGTTGTATAAGTATCATACCAATTGGATTCACCAAAATGGTACTTGCTTCACAGCTATCTTTACTGACTAGAATCTTGCAAGAATTTTGGAGAATTATTGGCTAGGTGAAATGGTGCCAAATTTGGTAGAGAAATGGTATTTGGGTAGTAGAACAGTCTGGTATTTTCTCAGAATTAATGAAGCAATTTAAACTGCACTTGCTTCACAACTTGAAAATATTGCTAGAATCAAAGATTTGGTCCTATGCTCAAATAGATATAGGGATGGAGCTGAAATTTGGAGGAGGCTAATTATGAGCACATGAAGAGTCATGCGAAATTTAAACTCATTTGAATGCTCCTAGCTAGTACTTCCTTCACATCGGCTTCTGTTTGACAAAAACTTTGAAAAATCACTGAGGAAGATTGGCTAGGAAAATAAAGTTGAATTTTGGCATGTGGCAATGATATGAACAGGAAAAAGGTGTCCTTGGAGTTTGAGGTCAATTAGAAAAAGGAAAATAGCACTTGCTTCACAATGTGCCATTTAGGGCAGAATAGGAAATGAATTATTTGAGCATGATGATAAACATGACAATGAAATATTTTGCCATATTTGAGAAAGATATGACCCAAACAATTTATAAGAATTATTTGGGAATTTTAGGAGTGATGGAAATAAAGGTTGCTTCACAACCTAGGGCAATTTGAGTTATTCCTTTAATAGAAAAGGAATATTCTTAATAAAAATAATATTGGCATTTGGGCTAGGATGAAAATGACAAGGTCTAGGGAAGGATTTGGGTATGACAAGCCACTCTGGAAGCAAAGAAGAGTTCATCTTCTTCACTTTCCAGACCACAAAGCCACGGAAAAAGAAAACTCAAGCAAAAACCTCAGAAAAACAAAAGAAAAAGAAAGCGCAAAAATCAGGCTGTCACAGAGGCCATGGAGGAGGAAGCATGTGACGCCCCAAGACCGGAGCTTCAGATCCCTCCAGGGTTTCCGGGTTTCGTGGTGTGTTTTGTTTCGTTTGTTGCATTTCTTCTTTGCATCATGTGCATTGCATCATGTCATCATGCAACCCGTTTTAAAACTCACTAAATAAATTGCATGGATCTTCGGTCCATTTTAACTGAGTGAATTCACATGGTGATTCTCTTTATAACATATCCTCCCGATATTAGGGAGCTATTATAAATATTTCCATTCTTGTGGAATTGCCGTGACGCACTTGCAATGTAACTCTCAAGCCTTTTCTGCTTCGAGTTTGCTCCTCAAACTTCGCCCATAAATTCTTTTATCATTTTTCGGAGCTCCACCAAAATTCCCAACATTTTTGGACTCTGCAAAACCTTGAACTTACTCAAACCATTTGAATTAAATTCAAATGGATTTGAATCCAGATCTTTCAATCTTGCCACTTCTATTTTTCTGTGAACATGCACGTTTTTGTGAGTCCAAGAAAATTTGCGTCCTGCTCAAATTCTTCTCCTATTTCTCTCTACTTTTTCTTAACTCTCTGTTTTTTTGTTTTGTTAAACAAGGAGATTAGTCTAAGGGAAAGAGAGAGAGAGAGCCCAGCCTAGATCTCACATAGGCACATCTGCGCCTAGGCGCAACCCCCCTCTCTTTTGGGCCGGCCTCCAAGGCCCAACCGCGCCCCCGGTAACCCTAGGCCCGAGCGTGACCCTTTCCTCCCTCGACACCTCTCCTCCTCCTTCGTCCCTTTTCCCTCGTGCCGCTATAAGCTCCCTCGACCTCGTCTCCGCTCGATCTCCCTCACACAGCCAGGAGACAGCGAGCGTTGCTGTCTTGCTCGTCTCTCCTCGATCTCCCTTCCCCTCCTTCCACCTAGCGATGCCCCCGCTCCTCCCTCCTCTCGCATGGGCGCTCGCCCGACCCATAGCCAGCCTTCGTCCCGGACTCCGTCCGCTTCTCCTCACCTTGCGCTGCCCCTCTCCATTGAGTCCTCGCCATGGACCTGCTCCCAGCGCGTCGAACCCTCCAACCCTGGAGGGCTCCTCTCCTTGTGCGCCTGCAACCCCTGCCTCACTCTCAAAGGCCACCCTACGCGCGACCCTGACGACTTGCTGCAACCATTCGCCACCACAGGAGCCTCGCGCCCGGTTCCTTCGAGGTCCCGTGCCGCCGGACCTCTCTTGCACCTCCGCCGCACGCAGGGCCCCCGTGCTTTTCCCTACCGTGCTCGCCCGGCCAGATCCGGAGGTCTGCCGCTCCTTGCTGCCCGTTCACTCGTCCCGCTGCCTTCGTCGATCGTCTCCTGGAGGAAGTGACGAGGCAGCCAGCAGCGCCTGTGTCTACCCGCGATCCCCTGCTCGCATGCTTTCCACCCGCATCACGCCCATCCTCAAGCCCCGCCGCGATACCCCGGTTCGAGTACGACTACCGCCGATAGCCCGAGGACACCGAGTACGACTACGTAGGATGCTGCATCAAGTTCTGTGGCTGTCTACATGGAAGTACCACTACCGTCGCCTAGGCCAAGATGGCACCAAAAGTACCAAGACGAACAGGAACGACTACCGAGGACCCTCCAAGTTCGACCAAGATTGCCGTGTATAACTACTGTCGACTCGGATTACGCCAAGTACACCGTCGAACTTGGTTTCATCAAGACCACCTCGAGTACGACTACACGACCGGAACACAAGTTCCTTGTACCACTATCAGCACAAGAACCGAGTCCGGCATGTCCGAAGACCCCAAGTACCGTTCGGATGCGCCAAGTTCGACTACATGGACCGCCAAGTTCCTCCACCGATGACTCGAACGACTACAAAACGCGAACCACTACCATCCACCCGCAAGACCCCATGGACATCAAGTTCCAGGTTGTGACCCCGAACATCTACAAACCAAGGACGACTACTTCCACTACCGCCATCGCGAGAACGCCTACTTCCCTCTAGGAACTCGTTCCGCCCGAAACGCATGCTTCGAAGGTATAACCTTGAGACGACGTCCGTGAACGAATGCTTGCGATGTTTGAGATGCTCGTGTTTGCACCGTGTCCAAATTGTCACTCGTTTCCTTGTCGCCAACTTGTGGGACACCCGGAATCCGGGATCATCCCACCATCTTTTGCATGCTCCCGTCATTTCCTTTTGCACCGGTATTTCCATGAGCTACCGGAACCGTTATCGTTGCCGTGGCATCCCTTTCTTTCCACTACGGTGACAAATGCTTCATAATGCTCTTGTCAACTTTTAATAAAAAAATTGTATAAACTTGTTCATGTCAGCCGCATCATAATAACAACAATTAAAATGTTTAAATTGTTGTTGCAAGAAATTACTAATGCATATGGGGATTTACCAGATTTGTTGTGTGTTATATCCGACCCCATTTAAACTGTTTAAATGGTATAGTTTTGTTATGCGTCACCTCTTGCCATGTTAACGAATATTTAATATATATTTTTGAATATTTACTGTGAGGCAAAGCCCCACAGCCCTTTATTAAAATGAAATAACTGTACAAAAGTACAAAAGGAATATATACAAGAGCTAAGAAACTAGTCTAGAAAGCTAAGGAACCAGAGTACATCAACCTACCTGGACTAATACCAACATTTAATATTGTTGAGTACTTAAACGGAAGAGAACTAAATAATTGATGTGGTGTTTTGTCAATATGCATCCCGATGCATATTGAGCTCTACTTAACTTGTAGTTTTGTTCATGCTCTTGCCATGCCATGCCATGCATATTTAAACCGGACATACATCATACTTGGTTGTGCATCATGCCATGTTTATGTGATGGTTATTACTATGTTGTTTGCTTCTTTCCGGTGTTGCTTCTTCGGGTTAGTTTCGATAATGTCGCATTTGTGAGGATTCGTTCGACTTCGTCCGTTTGTCTTCTTCATGGACTCGTTCTTGTTCCTTGTGGGATTTCAGGCAAGATGACCATACCCTCGAAATCACTTCTATCTTTGCTTGCTAGATGTTCACACTTTTGCTATGCCTATGCTGCGATACCTACCACTTGCTTATCATGCCTCCCATATTGTTAGGCCAAGCCTCTAACCCACCTTGTCCTAGCAAAACGTTGTTTGGCTATGTTACCGCTTTGCTCAGCCCCTCTTATAGCGTTGTTAGTTGCAGGTGAAGATTGGAGTTTGTTCCTTGTTGGAACATGGATATTTTGTTGGGATATCACAATGTCTCTTATTTAATTAATGCATCTATATACTTGGTAAAGGGTGGAAGGCTCGGCCTTATGCCTGGTGTTTTGTTCCACTCTTGCCGCCCTAGTTTCCGTCATATCGGTGTTATGTTCCCGGATTTTGCGTTCCTTACACGGTTGGGTTATAATGGGAACCCCTTGACAGTTCGCTTTGAATAAAACTCCTCCAGCAAGGCCCAACCTTGGTTTTACCATTTGCACTAACAACCTAGCCTTTTCCCTGGGGTTTCGCAGACTCAAGGGTCATCTTTATTTTAACCCACCCCCCCGGGGCCAGTGCTTCTCTAAGTGTTGGTCCGAAACGGGCAGCATGCGGGGCCACCTCGGGGAAACTTGAGGGTTGGTTTTACTCGTAGCTTGACCTATCCGGTGTTGCCCTGAGAACGAGATATGTGCAGCTCCTATCGGGATTGTCGGCGCATCGGGCGGCTTTGCTGGACTTGTTTTACCATTATCGAGGATATCTTGTAACCGGGATGCCGAGTCTGATCGGATTGTCTTGGGAGAAGGAATATCCTTCGTTGACCGTGAAAGCTTGTGATGGGCTAAGTTGGGACACCCCTGCAGGGATTTGAACTTTCGAAAGCCGTGCCCGCGGTTATGGGAAGATGGGAATTTGTTAATGTTCGGTTGTAGAAAACCTGAAGATGACCTTAATTAAAATACATCTACCGCATGTGTTACCGTGATGGTCTCTTCTCGGCGGGGTCCAGGAAGTGAGCACGGTATTGGAGTAATGCTTGACGTAGGTTGTTCTAGGATCACTTCTTGATCATAGTTGTTCGACCGTGCTTTTGCCTTCTCTTCTCACTCTCATTTGCGTATGTTAGCCACCATATATGCTAGTCACTTGCTGCAGCTCCACCTCATACCTTTTACCCTACCTATAAGCTTAAATAGTCTTGATCACGAGGGTGTGAGATTGTTGAGTCCCCGTGACACACAGATACTTCCAAAACCAGCTTGCAGGTGCCGTTGAACTATGCAGATGAAGCAACCAAGCTCAAGGAGGATCTCTATGAAGATCGTGTTTGTTATATTGTTCCGTTTCCAGTTGATCAGTAGAGGAGCCCAGTCGGGATGATCGGGGATCTGTGTAGCATTTGGGGTAGTCTTCTTTTATTTTGGTTCCGTAGTCGGACCTTGAGTGTATTTGGATGTATGTAATGCTTTATTCATGTATTTGTGTGAAGTGGCGATTGTAAGCCAACTGTGTATCTTTTCCCTTATTGTGTTACATGGGTTGTTTGCGAAGATTACCTCACTTGCGACATTGCTTTCAATGCGGTTATGCCTCTAAGTCATGCTTCGACACGTGGGAGATATAGCCGCATCGAGGGTGTTACAAGTTGGTAATCAGAGCCTTCCCCGACCTTAGGAGCCCACTGCTTGATCGAATCGCTGGCGTTGTTGAGTCTATAAAAATGTTTTGAGTCTTATAGGATTATATATATCAGAGAGTAGGATTCTTTTTACTCCTCAGTCCCTTCGTTGCTCTGGTGAGGCATCCTGACGTAGAGTTTTGACTCTTCTCTTCTCAAATTTCACTAAAAAAAATTTAGGATCATGCGGGTATCTTGGAATCGTTCTGATGGTTTTGTGATGAGAACATTGTTCTTGGTGCCTCCTGACATTTAGGGGTTGTGGCAGTGTCCCGGGGAGTTGAGCTCCGAGGTGTTGTCGTCACAATTTTATTGATGCAGTTCTGGAATATCTGAGTTTTGCCGACATCGAAAATCTCTTGTATGTAGTTGTTGGTGAGATAACCTCGACGCCACCCAGTAGTGGGGAGGGAGTTCGGGAGTATTGCCATAACTCGTATGACGGATGCTTTTTGAAGGTTGACGTAAACGATTTCCGAAGGTTTCTTGGTTATGTGTTGAAGGATGGATACAGCTGGATGTAGGATTCGTTAGTTTTGGGTGAGATATTATGCTTCCCCTATATCCCCAACACCTGATTGCATAACCGGAAAGTTTCAGGAGTTTATAAGTGGGAATTCAAGTAGCTCTTAGGATATCTTTTCGACAGATGTATGATATGAAATTGGGGTTCGACGTCTAGTTGTCCGCCTATCCACGGTTGGTTTTACAGTGGTCTTGTTGTGTCTTAAAGTGTCCTTGGCTATGCCGACTCGGGGACACTTCGTATGTCATGTGCACTGCCTTGTACATGATGGTGCTGTACGATTGAGCCCGTGTAGGCCCCACCATGAAAACTTCGGACGAAATCTCTATCATATGTTTGTTCCGGCTTATTTTGCAAGCCAATCCTTTGTTTTGTTTTGAGTTGTGGTATTCGAGTTGCTTCGAAGTCAAATGTTGATTCCATACCTTTTTCCTAAGTGGTGTTCTCATATTCCTATGTGGATACTAATCCTTTATGATAATCGAGAGTGTCATGTCAATCCTTTTCACCGCGTGTTTCTCTTCAAGTGGATCCGATCATTTTCAACATCTGCAAAATCAATTATTAGTTCTTCTCAGTGATGTATGCTTCATCCATTCCAAGCTGTCTTTGTTTTTCCACCCTCCCACTCTTGTTTTTCTTGAAGGATTCAGATTTCTTAATCAAGTATCCATTTTATTCATGTGAAGACTCTTCATTCTTGTCTTTGAATGTTCTTATCCGGTGATTCTCATGAAGATACAAATGGAGCTTCAAGTTCATCATCCTTCATTCTTTTTCTTCTCCGGTGGATCCAATTCAACCTTTGTTGATCATATCCTTTCCTCGTTTTAAATGTCTTCTCTTGCCGGTGCACCTCTCAATCATCCATTTCTCGCTAATCATTTGTTCTGGAGTGCTCAAGATATCTCGATGATTCGTGTTTCCACTCTACTTTCGTTCAAGCTCTTTCGAGGATGTTATCTCATTCAAGCCTTTTAATTCAACCGGCGCAATCTTCCTTTTAAATCGTTCAACGGTGTATCTTTTCAGTGGGCCCTAACCCACGGGTCTTTTCCCAGGATCTTACCTGACTCTTCTAATTTTTCTCGGAATTACTCCCAAATTCTTTTCAAAGTTTGACGTAAGAATGATTCATCATCAGTCATATGTATTTCTCCAAGATCTTTCAAATTCTTTTCATCGTTGGCTCAACCTTTCCATTCTTCATTCTGGTGTGCCCAATAATTCTTGGTGGTGTTTCTCGTCATCACTCTCAACATTTGAAGACCGAAGAAGAGCTTTACCTCCATATCTTATCCGTTCTCTCAGAGATTCGTAGTTCTAGTTCGACGCCATCCTCTCATAGTTGTTTTTTTGGATTGTGAGAATTCTTTTCACCCATCCGAAGCTATTCAAGAGTCTTCTCAGTTTGATTATCCAGAGTCCATCAATTCAGGTTTATTTCATTCTCAGCTTTCAGTTATCATTCTCCAATCTTATCGGTGCATCGTTCAAGTGATCTCTAATCAGTCGTGATCCCTTCGTTCTCATGTATCAAATTCCCTCAAGTATCCTGATTCGTTCTCTAATTCTTCCCGGTGTTCCTTTATCTTTACTTCGTTCATTTCCAATTCTTATGGTGGTTCGTTCAAGATTCTCTTCCATGGTTATCATATTAATTCATTCGTTGTTTCATCTTACCGGTGGTCCGTTGAAGACCTTCTCAAGTTTGCGCTATATCTATCTTAATCCTTTCTATGAGAATAAGTAGTATACCAAATCCGCTGCTTGTCATCAATTTAAATTGGTGAAGGATACGCATAACGTAATTCTTATTCTTGCTTCATCCAAGTGATTAATTCCTTATTTTGGAGGCTCATAAAATTCTCGGTTTCATTTGTTTCATCTTTATTTTCCGGAGTTCCAAGCTTTTCCCCGTTATCTCGTCGCGAAGCTCCTTCTAAATCATTGCAAGGCTTCACCTTGTGTTTTCAACTTCTCTTTCTTTTCTTTTGATCAGTCTTTTATTACCGAAGTTCTTCAAGAGTTTCTTCATGGTGGCTCATCAAGGAGTTAATTCATTCTAGAAGTGTCCATTGAGATTTCTTTTCAAAGGAGCTCAAGCATTCTTCATCTTGCAATCCGGAGTGCTATTCTTTCACGCATATCTTTTGAGGTGGTGTTATGTCTTTCTTGATAATTCCCCTTCGTGCTTCATGATTCACAAGTTATCAAGTATGCGATATTTTAAATCCATCAATCTCATCATTGGAGTTATCTGGGGTGATATTTCACCTAAAGCTTTCCCTAAGGATTGTTGCTATTAATGGTGATAATATATGATCCAAGTTCTTCATCTATCCTCCTGGTGAAATAAGTTTCTCGTCTCCTTGTTTATGTCAATTCAATCTGTTGTTTCCGCTAGTGGCAGAATTTCACCTCAGTTTTGAGATGTTCCCCATAAGCCCACTTAAAGCTTATCCTTTCGTTGTTGTTAATTCAATGACTCCGTTCTAGCATTTGTTGTAAGCGTGCTCTCTTAAGACCTTGTTTTTACCTCCATTCATGCCATTCCATTATTTCTTTTCTTCCGCAGGCATTGTGATGTTGCTCTTTTCAACCCATCATCTCGTTTTGTCAAAGATCATGTTCAATTCCTTCCATTTCCAACCGGAGTGTTGCCGTAATTGATCTTTATCACTCCTTGTACATCTTGTTTCAACCGGAGTGCTTGCATGTACTTCTTGTCCATTGAAACCCTTTTCTTATGTCCGTCAACCTACAAGTTTCCCATAATGATCCTTGTTCCTCTTTTCTAACGGAGTGTTTGCAACTTTGTTCTTCTCCGTTGCTTTCTTTCTTTCAATTTGCTTAACCTTTTCAAGGTTCTTTGGTCTCACTCGTTTGTCAAAGAAGCAACTTAGTTTTACCTCTTCTCTTTCTCTTCCTTTTCCCTCCGGTGCCATTCTAGATCTTGGGACAAGATCCTCTCGTAGTGGTGGAGTATTGTGACGCCCCAAGACCGGAGCTTCAGATGCCTCCAGGGTTTCCGGGTTTCGTGGTGTGTTTTGTTTCGTCTATTGCATTTCTTCTTTGCATCATGTGCATTGCATCATGTCATCATGCAACCGTTTTAAAACTCACTAAATAAATTGCATGGATCTTAGGTCCATTTTAACCGAGGGAATTCACATGGTGATTCTCTTTATAACATATCCTCCCGATATTAGGGAGCTATTATAAATATTTCCATTCTTGTGGAATTACTGTGACGCACTTGCAATGTAACTCTCAAGTCTTTACTGCTTCGAGTTTTCTCCTCAAACTTCGCCCATAAATTCCTTTATCATTTTCCGGAGCTGCACCAAAATTCCCAACATTTTTGGACTCTGCAAAACCTTGAACTTACTAAAACCATTTGAATTAAATTCAAATGGATTTGAATCCAGATCTTTCAATCTTGCCACTTCTATTTTTCTGTGAACATGCACATTTTTGTGAGTCCAAGAAAATTGGCGTCCTGCTCAAATTCTTCTCCTATTTCTCTCTACTTTTTCTTAACTCTCTGTTTTTTGTTTTGTTAAACAAGGAGATTAGTCTAAGGGAGAAAGAGAGAGAGAGCCCAGCCTAGATCTCAGGCAGGCCCATCTGCGCCTAGGCGCAGCCCCCCTCTCTTTTGGGCCGGCCTCCAAGGCCCAACCGCGCCCCCGGTAACCCTAGGCCCGAGCATGACCCTTTCCTCCCTCGACACCTCTCCTCCTCCTTCGTCCATTTTCCCTCGCGCTGCCAGAAGCTCCCTCGATCTCGTCTCCCCTCGATCTCCCTCACGCCGCCAGGAGACAGCGAGCGCTGCTGTCTTGCTCGTCTCTCCTCGATCTCCCTTCCCCTCCTTCCACCTAGCGATGCCCCCGCTCCTCCCTCCTCTCGCATGGGCGCTCGCCCGACCCATGGCCAGCCTTCCTCCCGGACTCCGTACGCTTCTCCTCACCTTGCGCCGCCCCTCTCCCTCAAGTCCTTACCATGGACCTGCTCCCAGCACGTCGAACCCTCCAACCCTGCAGGGCTCCTCTCCTTGCGCGCCTGCAACCCCTGCCTCACTCCCGAAGGCCACCCTACGCGCGACCCTGACAACTTGCTGCAGCCATTCGCGGCCACAGGAGCCTCGCGCCCGGTTCCCTCGAGGTCCCGTGCCACCGGACCTCTCCTGCACCTCCACCGCACGCAGGGCCCCTGTGCTTTTCCCTACCATGCTCGCCCGGCCAGATCCGGAGGTCTGCCGCTCCTTGCTGCCCGTTCACCCACCCTGATGCCTTCGTCGATCGTCTCCTGGAGGAAGTGATGAGGCAGCCGGCAGCGCCTATGTCTACCCGTGATCCCCTGCTCGCATGCTTTCCTCCCGCATCACGCCCGTCCTCAAGCCCCGCCGCGGGACCCCGGTTCGAGTATGACTACCGCCGATACCCCGAGGACACCGAGTACGACTACGTAGGATGATGCATCAAGTTCCGCGGCTGTCTACATGGAAGTACCACTACCGTCGCCTAGGCCAAGATGGCGCCAAAAGTACCAAGATGAACGGGAACGACTACCGAGGTCCCTCCAAGTTCGACCAAGATTGCCGTGTATAACTACTGTCGACTCGGATTACGCCAAGTACACCGTCGGACTTGGTTTCGTCAAGACCACCTCGAGTACGACTACACGACCGGAACACAAGTTCCTTGTACCACTATCGTCACAAGAACCGAGTCTGGCATGTCCGAAGACCCCAAGTACCATTCGGATGCACCAAGTTCGACTACATGGACCACCAAGTTCCTCCACCGATGACTCGAACGGCTACAAAACGCGAACCACTACCGTCGACCCGCAAGACCCCGTGGACGTCAAGTTCCAGGTTGTGACCCCAAACATCTACAAACCGAGGACGACTACTTCCACTACCGCCATCGCGAGAACGCCTACTTCCCTCTACGAACTCGTTCCGCCCGAAATGCATGCTTCGAAGGTATAACCTTGAGATGACGTCCGTGAACGAATGCTTGCGATGTTTGAGATGCTCGTGTTCGCACCGTGTCCAAATTGTCACTCGTTTCCTTGTCGCCAACTCGTGGGACACCCGGAATCCGGGATCACCCCACCATCTTTTGCATGATCCCGTCATTTCCTTTTGCACCGGTATTTCCATGAGCTACCGGAACCGTTATCTTTGCCGTGGCACCCCTTTCTTTCCACTACGGTGAGAAATGCTTCATAATGCTCGTGTCAACTTTTAATAAAAAAATTGCATAAACTTGTTCATGTCATCCGCATCATGATAACAACGATTAAAATGTTTAAATTGTTGTTGCAATAAATTACTAATGCATATGGGGATTTACCGGATTTGTTGTTTGTTATATCCGGACCCATTTAAACTGTTTAAATGGTATAGTTTTGTTATGCTTCACCTCTTGCCATGTTAACCAACATTTAATATTGTTGAGTACTTAAACGGGAGAGAACTAAATAATTGATGTGGTGTTTTGTTAATATGCATCCCGATGCATATTGAGCTCCACTTAACTTGTAGTTTTGTTTGTGCTCTTGCCATGCCATGCCATGCATATTTAAACTGGACATACATCATACTTGGTTGTGCATCATGCCATGTTTATGTGATGGTTGTTTACTATGTTGTTTGCTTCTTTTCGGTGTTGCTTCTTCGGGTTAGTTCCAATAACGTCACATTTGTGAGGATTCGTTCAACTTCGTCCGTTTGTCTTCTTCATGGACTCGTTCTTCTTCCTTGCGGGATTTCAGGCAAGATGACCATACCCTCGAAATCACTTCTATCTTTGCTTGCTAGATGCTCGCTCTTTTGCTATGCATATGCTGCGATACCTACCACTTGCTTATCATGCCTCCCATATTGTTAAGCCAAGCCTTTAACCCACCTTGTCCTAGCAAACCGTTGTTTGGCTATGTTACCGCTTTGCTCAGCCCCTCTTATAGCGTTGTTAGTTACAGGTGAAGATTGGAGTTTGTTCCTTGTTGGAACATGGATATTTTGTTGGGATATCACAATATCTCTTATTTAATTAATGCATCTATATACTTGGTAAAGGGTGGAAGGCTCAGCCTTATGCCTGGTGTTTTGTTCCACTCTTGCCGCCCTAGTTTCCGTCATATCGGTGTTATGTTCCCGAATTTTGCGTTCCTTACACGGTTGGGTTATAATGGGAACCCCTTGACAGTTCTCTTTGAGTAAAACTCCTCCAGCAAGGCCCAACCTTGGTTTTACCATTTGCACTAACAACCTAGCCTTTTCCCTTGGGTTTCGCAGACTCAAGGGTCATCTTTATTTTAACCCACCCCCCCCGGGGCCAGTGCTTCTCTAAGTGTTGGTCCGAAACGGGCAGCCTGCGGGGCCACCTTGGGGAAGCTTGAGGGTTGGTTTTACTCGTAGCTTGACCTATCCGGTGTTGCCCTGAGAACGAGATATGTGCAGCTCCTATCGGGATTGTCGGCGCATCGGGCGGCTTTGCTAGACTTTTTTTACCATTGTCGAGGATGTCTTGTAACCGGGATGCCGAGTCTGATCGGATTGTCTTGTGAGAAGGAATATCCTTCGTTGACCGTGAGAGCTTGTGATGGGCTAAGTTGGGACACCCCTACAGGGATTTGAACTTTCGAAAGCCGTGCCCGCGGTTATGGGTAGATGGGAATTTGTTAATGTCCGGTTGTAGAAAACCTGAAGATGACCTTAATTAAAATACATCTACCGCGTGTGTTACCGTGATGGTCTCTTCTCGACGGGGTCCGGGAAGTGAACACGGTATTGGAGTAATGCTTGACGTAGGTTGTTCTAGGATCACTTCTTGATCATAGTTGTTCGACTGTGCTTTTGCCTTCTCTTCTCGCTCTCATTTGCGTATGTTAGCCACCATATATGCTAGTCGCTTGCTGCAGCTCCACCTCATACCTTTTACCCTACCTATAAGCTTAATTAGTCTTGATCGCGAGGGTGTGAGATTGTTGAGTCCCCATGACTCATAGATACTTCCAAAACCAGCTTGCAGGTGCCGTTGAACCGTGTAGATGAAGCAACCAAGCTCAAGGAGGAGCTCTATGAATATCGTGTTCGTTATGTTGTTCTGTTCCAGTCGATCAGTAGAGGAGCCCAGTCGGGATGATCGGGGATCTGTGTAGCATTTGGGAAAGTCTTCTTTTATTTTGGTTCCGTAGTCGGACCTTGAGTGTATTTGGATGAATGTAATGCTTTATTCATGTATTTGTGTGAAGTGACGATTGTAAGCCAACTATGTATCTTTTCCCTTATTGTATTACATGGGTTGTTTGCGAAGATTACCTCACTTGCGATTATGCCTCTAAGTCGTGCTTCGACACGTGGGAGATATAGCCGCATCGAGGGCGTTACAAAGCACAAGGGGGAGAACCTCTCCTCCTCTCTCTCTCGATGGCGTCGAAGTGCCATCGGGAGGGGAATCATCATCGCGGTGATCATCTTCATCAACATCACCATAATCATAACCATCCTCATCTCTTTTACGCGGTCCACTCTCCCACACCTCGTTGTAATCCCTACTTGAACATGGTGCTTTATGCCATATATTATGATCCAATGATGTGTTTGCCATCCTATGATGTTTTAAGTAGATATCCTTTGTCTTTTGGTTGATTGAGGATCTAGATTGGTATGAATTGTATGTTTTATTTTGGTGTTGTCCTATTGTGCCCTCCATGTCGCGCAAGCGTGAGGGATTTCCGATGTAGGGTGTTGCAATACGTTCATGATTCTCTTATAGTGGGTTTCTTGAGTGACAGAAGCATAAACCCGAGTAAGTGGGTTGTTGCGTATGGGATAAAGGGGACTTGATGCTTTAATGCTATGGTTGGGTTTTACCTTAATGATCTTTAGTAGTTGCGGATGCTTGCTAGAGTTCCACTCATAAGTGCATATGATCCAAGAAGAGAAAGTATGTTAGCTTATGCCTCTCCCTCATATGAAATTGTAATGACGACTATCGGTCTTATTAACAATTGCTAAGACAATTCCGCACACCGACTCATCATCGTTCCACACTCACTATTTATAATATTTAGTAATATGTTCTAATTTTATGATAACAACACCTACTTTTATGTTTTAGCTCTTCGATATCATGCAAAGTTATCCTCTTCATACCCACAACGTAGTTTTATTTCTCGTTTCTAATTGGAAGCAAACGTTCGGTGTACGTAGAGTCGTATCAGTGGCAGATAGGGCTTGAGAGAATATTGATCTTACCTTTAGCTCCTTGTGGGTTCGACACTCCATACTTATCACTTCCACCATTGGAAATTGCTACGATGATTCCCTGCACTTGGGGATTATCAACGGGTCGGTAGTAAGCGGGCCGTAAATGGGCTATATACAAATAGGCCGTTAACAGGCTTTCTGTGTGCCGGCCCGTTACTTTTTGACCAAGTCAAAAGGGCCGGCCTTTTCACCCGAATGGGCCTCTGTTGGGTCGTGCCACGTGTTGACGTATCATATGCGCCTCTTGTCCAATGAGTGGATGACATTCGTCCGAACGTTGAGCCGACACGTGTTTCCTTCAGCCAATGAGAATTTTACACGTGGAAAATTCCCATTGGTCCGGGCTGTTAACGGGTTATCGGATCCAAAACCGGACCCGATAGCTTAACGGCGTCCCGTTACGGTGGATGCCACGTGTCGGTCACCCTTAACGAAAGCATTTCTATGACGGGCGATTTATCATCATGGAAGTGGACACTTCCGTGATGATAATTTTGGTAATGTCATGAAACACTTCTACGATAGCACAGGTATGACTATCTTGATTCTGTCATAAATTTGTCATGGATGTACATGCATGACAGAAAACGTGACCTACTGTGACAAACACATATCATCACGGAAGTGTCTTTTTTTAGTGATATCCCCCATCTTATATCGCATATATA
>NC_057812.1:601904947-601921503 GCF_018294505.1 Triticum aestivum
TTTACTAATCGGAGGCACCATACAAAGCTCCACGTTAATCCTTGAGGTAATGAAATATTGACCAGCTGATTAATCTTTGGTTTCCCTGCAGCCATAGGATGAAACAGGAGACCAGATCTCCCATCCCACGTATGTGAGTCCTCCTACCCATGGACTCTCAGTTTCCTAAAAGAAAAACTTCCCACGTTGGTGAGTCCTCCTACCCATGGACTCTCTCAGTTTCCATAAACAAGAACTTCCCACGTACATATGTCCTCCTACCCATGGTTTCTCTTGGTTTCCCTAAAAGAAAAAAAGTGAGCGTCATCCATCAAAAAGGAAAAAGAAACTAAGCGTCATCTCCTTCTAATATTTGACATACGTGAGAGAGGTCCTAACCATTAATCTCTCTCTGTTTCCCTGGAAAAGAACTCTCTCCTCCGATTTGACTACTAAACTGGCATCATGTATCTGATCGAATCATCAGGTGCATGATGGAGAAGCCCCCTCTGGCTTCACAAGGGCTCTCTGCTGCATAATATAGATTTTGTCGCTATGCGGCTCCATAGCAGGTGGCAAAAATTGGTCGAATCTTCCATCATATGAACGCAGAGATATTTACTAATTGGAAGCACCAACGAAGACTCCACATTAATCCTTGATTATAAGATTCTTGACCATTCGATCTTCCTAATAGTTATTACAACCATTAGATGTACATAGAGTCCATGCGTGATGTCCTACATACCTCCATTGAGAGAGAGAAAAATCTTCCTAATGGTTTTTTTGAAGGGAAGACCTTCCTAATAGTTTTTTTAGGATCAGATCTTCCTAATAGTTATTAACTACCGTTAGATGTACATAGAGTCCATGCGCGATGTCCCACGTACCTCCATGGAGAAAAAAATCACGGGCTGCATTGACGTGTACTACATGGGTTGTACGTCCTGACTAGATGGATGTTATTTCTACCCTACCATACTTTCATGTTTGTTTACCCCTTGCAGAATTGCAGTCGCCTACCCTTTTCGCTGGCCATGATCCTGGCCGAGGTCTCCATCGCCTCCTCCGCAGGTGTTGTCACCTCTTGCTGCAGCCAGCCCCAGACAACAATGGATCATCGGATCGCTGTGATAGATGCAGATGAACTCACCCGTCCACTCCTTTATCAAGGATCCAACGACCACATCTCACCTCCCATCGCCTCCGCCTCTGATGTTTGTGCAAGGATTCACAGTGACCTCCTCTCCCAACCGGCCTCTACTTCTCCGCAGTCCCATGATTGGTTGCTCGCATCGACTGAACAACCAGATCTGCATAAATTTTCTACTTCGCCTCACACCAGGACATACCCCTCCCCGTCTCTCCCTTCCTCAAGGATTCTTCTTCAGATTTTTTTTATCTGATCCATATGTTTGTCTGCACAAAGTACGCCATGGCGTTCTTTCAGGGGCTTTTGATGATTTCTGAAACTAATTAAGAGCTGCAGATTTTTCATGGATCAAACCGGAATCACTACAACAGTACTGATCGAGCTTCCATACAAATATGACTGCATGCTAAAACCGGCTGGGAAGAAGTAACACCATTCTTATTTTCTAGGTACATCTATTGCATCCATTGGTAGATTCCCTTTATCTGTATCTCAACATAGATATTATGCTGATAAGTAGGCTAATACAGTAGAAGGGTGGACAATTTTTGGACATACTATATTTTTATGTTGGGATATGACTTGGTTATTTTCACATGAGAACCTCAAACAATACTGTTGTTGAAATATCATTGTTGGATGTTCCATTCACTGATAATTTTGTCGCGCCCCAACTAAGAATAGTACATATTTTCCTCTTCATTATTCTAGAGAGGTATTGGTGGATCCAAGTTGCATTGATAACATACGGTCAATTAATTCACTGATGGGATTACGACAAATACACAATAAGACCAAGCATTATTTGTATCAATTAGCATCAAGTTGTCAGGAGCAGTGAAGGGCCGATAATGTTCAACTCTATATGTGTTGTGGAGATGGATATATATTTCTAAGGTTGCTCGAAGATGTACAGCAGGAGCAAAATTTAAGTACTATTACATTATTACATCGGCTTATGCTGAGGGTTTCCATTACATAGATGGTTGTGCTTCATGTCCTGGGATTGCAAGCACTTTATGTTCCAGAGTTTGAATTCATTATGAATTAGATGATAAAAAGGTTCGTTACTTCTATTTAAACATTTTGTTAATTTCCAATTGCAGGTTTGGTAGGGGAGAAAATGGTGCACATAACTTAACTGGAATAAGTGAATATTATAGTGGGGACTTCTAAGGTGTTCTCCTTTGTGCATGTATAAAGAAACATGATCTAATCTGTTATTGAATAGGAAGCTATATGGTTTTGTTGGTGCTAAATATACACTCAAAAAGTATCCAATCGGTATGTGAAGTTGGTGACATATGCTCATAGTGCCATAATTGTCATGAGCACATCAGCTACTGGCGCTTTTTGCATCCCAATAAATATATGGGTTGAGGGTGAACCGGTGTTTCTGCTTCTGCCAATTATCCTAGGTACTTGATATCTGTCCTACTTTGTGCCTACCAAGTGATTAACAATACCTTCCCTTGGATTTTATGCATGACATAAAATCTGTTATTCTTTTGCCATAGGCTGTGCTTTCTAATCCAAACTGAAACTTAGTCGACATTCCATGAAGCTCACATGTGTGCAAAAAGTCTTGGCGGGCATCTACTTAGTTTTCATTATCATAAAAAGAAGTTCATCCAATAGGCAAAATTTTCATACTAGAAGTGATATTCTTTGAGCTTTCAAGGTAATTATATTACAATACTGCATATAATTTTGAAACAAAACTGGGAGCAGATAAAGAGAACAAACATATACGTTCGCACTGCCTTTTAACATTTCTTCATAAATTGTTAAACTAAACTGGATCAAATGTCATGGATTCTAAACAAAAGTTTCTTGCATATGTGTTTCATGTGAGATCATGTCTAACAAGGAGATGCATATCTATTGTTCGTATTTTTTATGGATGCTTCTAATGTTGCCTGAAAGAATTATAAAAGAGCGTCGGTATTTTCCTGAAGCTATGCACTACAACAAAACATTGCACATGTGTTACCTTAGACTCTGTATTGTCGTGTGTTGTTTACTGTGGAGTACACAGTACTATCTATATTGAAGCCACTATGATGAAGCCACTGTTGTGAGGGAATTAGAAAAGAAACTTGGTTCGTGTACAAGTTAAAGCCGAGGTCAATGGAAAGCTTTTCACATTCTTATCAGTTGTCATGTTCAAGATGAAGTTTTCAAATGCCACATAAATATCTTCTTTGGATTATCGCGAAGTGTAAACCACTAATCCGTTTCTCTCCTGATTTGTAGTCAATAGTCACCAGCATAATGTTCTCCCACTTATGACTCTGTCTCGGCACGAACAATGACTAAGTTTATATATCCCTTTGTGATGTGTTACCACAAGATGTTTTTGAAATGGTTATTCCTCTATCACGTTGTTTTTATATTTTTAATCGAGAAAACTGAATAAAACACAAATTCCTGCACTATATTGTAGAAAAAAATTAACTATACTTTTCTATTTAATGCTTCTTACCTTTAAGTTCGTATACTGAAATTTACACACACACACACACACACACACACACACACATATATATATATATATATATATATATATATATATATATATATCATATAAGAGAGTAGTATTTGGTGAACTCAAGTTATTGGACAAATTAGTTCTAATTTCGATCGAATAAAAATATTGGGCATGACTCTCGAGTCAGAATGTGTTTCTAATATCTAGGCTTTCACTAAGGTTGTCACTCTTTTGCAGATAGTATATAGATTACAGTGATGAATATTCTCTTTGGTTAATTCAATCTTTTTATGCAAATTTTTCCCATAATGTTTGCTTACGTATTTTTTGACTTATTTGTTTCTTGGAGTGCACAAATACTTGCTAGATTTTTGTTGCTAGATGCGACATCCCAGGATGCAGAAGCGGAGGCATGCTCCAAGTTGCCCCGGTGTTAGCATCTTAGATGGAGAGGACAAGGCGTAGCAAGTGACACTTTGATGATTATGAGGCAGAAATAACATGTTTTGTTCGTGAAGCAATAAATAACAGACAATATAAAAAATTAAAAAATTGTCACATCGGCCGGGAACTACTAAAAGAAATATTATTTCTATTTTCCACATTTTAGCCTATGTCAAAGTTTTACATAATACATCTATACCAATATAAAAAGAGCCAACGAGGCAGATCCAAACCATCTTGACCGTCAAATCATGTTATCTAGTGGTTCAAATCGCTCCAATGTTGAGCACCAAACACGTTTAACGCTTTAATTACCCACCACTGCCATTGGTTATAAACACGTTTTGACTCAACGCTATCCCATGAAATCTGCTATGTAATTAATATTCCACCATTTCCGTGAAAAAAGTAATGATATCTTATCAAATACCAATGGGCAACAGATATATTTTACCTAATATAACGTGCAACTAATATCCTATCTAATATAAACGTGCATTGCACGTACATTATTACTAGTATACCAGAAACTAGCCCGTGCAGCCTGCACGGGATGATGACTAGTCATTCCTAGAGGAGAATCGGATGGCCGTAAAGCCTTAGCCATATTCCTCATCACTTTCTGAGCTCGCTCATGCACTTTGGATAGCTCTTGGAGCAGGTCGCCATGAAATCCGGACACTTCTCCTTCGGGCCGCACAGTTAACAAACCTACATGAACAAATCTCGTAAAAAAAATCATCAGGGGATGTTATGAAAGTTAGGTTCAGGGACATACTAAGTATGGCGTCTTTCAGCTTTCGATTTTCCTTCAAAGCATCCAACAGTTGGGCTCTTACGTCCTTTAGCTCCTCGGCTTGCTTGATGTTGGCATCCTGTAATTTGTTCTTCTCATCCCTGGTTCGTGTCAATATACGTTGATCAGTAGCTTCTTGCCTTTCGGCATGCTATTTATCTGCCTGCGCAGCCTTCAGCCTACCCTCCAGTTGATCCGGTGATCCTGCCGCCGTAAATAAAACAGTGCATTTTAAAAATCATTGTTGGCACAAAATCATATTTTGCGGACAGTGATTGACCTTATCATTCGGTGCCTCCTTGGACTTTGCCAGTTCAGCGGTGACAGCAGTTAGCTTGGTCTGACATTCTTCAAGCTCTTCGGATAGCATGTTGTTCTTCTCCGTAAGTCTCTGATAATACAATGACCCTTAAATCAGTTGGGCCAAACTTCTTCAAGGCTCGGGGGCTACTGGCACATGAGTATTGCATCTATGAAAAACTCTTACCCGCATATCCTTCGAAAGGTGGTGTGTGGCCCCGGCAAGCTCATCCCGAGCAGCTCGGATGTATGCATCCGCAGAGTTGAGGGCATGGAACGCCTCTACGGTAAAACTGGGATTGCGCATGGCCTCTTTCCGCCGATGATGATTCATCGCGCTCTCCACTTCAGAATTGGTGACGGACACATTGTCTGAATCCTCTTTGAGATGACAATCCGGCATTTTACCCATATCAACCCTAGTCCTTATGGCAGGGTCCGGGGCCGGATTGGTCGATGCACGGCCGGTGAGGTCCTCGGATATAGTCCGGCGTATGCTCTTCCTGCAAGATGGCCAACGGAAAACGTCATGATTCGGGCTGTCCACCAGGTGCGTGTTAAAAACTATACCTCTTCGGTGACGGCGAGGGCTCGGTAGTATCACCGTTGGCCTTTCTTTTCAAAGACTCGCCCCGCGTAGGTGTCGCCTTCTTAGAAGACACCTTTGATACAACTCGGCGAGACGAGTGTCGCCCCTTTGGAGCATGAGACAATGCGGTGGGTGAAGCGCAATTAGAAAACTCTTTTTAAAAAGACATCTACTGGGTACTTACATGGGAGAAGGGAGAAGGTCGGGGTAATCGGCTGTAATGGCTACTTCCGTGCCGTCATAGCTCGCCTGATAAAAAACTCCCTCCTTAAGCTCTATAAATATGTTCGGATCTTCTTCATATCCGGGATCTAAGTCCCGAATATGGTCCTTTGGCTGCGGAGCGGGGCTGTAGATCCCCTCGACGATCTTTCTCCATTCCTGTCAAAAAGCAGCCGGATTAAATTCGACTGGCATAAATTCTGGAGAAAGGTTGAGTAAAGCCAATAATAAAAAAAATCACCCAGGGGATGGGGTTGTACATGGAAAAGCCTTCCCGGCATGTTAAACGAGCAAAGCCTTCCTTCTCCCCTTTGTATAGATCAGCTAAGATGGTGGCTAGGGCGGCAAAATTGTCTGGACCTTTGCATAGACAACGGGACGCATTGTCCTCCCCATTATAGTTCCACATGGGGAGACCTCTAGATTGGAGCGGTTGAACGCATCGGGTTATGGAAATTACCATTACCTCAACAATAGACAACTCGGAGTTGGCAAGCACTCTGATCTTGCTTGCTAGTCTCGAAACCTCCGCATTATCTTCTTCTTCAAGGCTTCGGGGGCGCTGGAGAATTCGGGAAGACCGCGTCGGATTGGGTCCGGGAGAATGACGTCTTTAATAAAAAAACCACTCCGAGGGCCACTCTTGGGATGCCTTCTTCGGAGTGCCGGATAGGTATCCAGTCCCGGCTATGCGCCATACTTCGGCGCCTCCCACCTCGAATATAGATCCCCTTTGAGAGCGGGGGACGAGGCAGAAAAATTTCCTCCATAGCTCGAAATGGGCCTCGCAGCCCAGGAACAGCTCGCAAAGAGCAATGAAGCCCACGATATGCAGGATGGAGCCCGGCGTCAGATTGTGCAGTTGAAAGCCATAATACTCCAGTACTCATCTAAGGAAAGGATGAACAGGAAATCCTACTCCTCTCAAGAGGAAGGAAACAAAGCACACCCGCTCCTCTTTAGAAGGATTGGGGAAATTCTCCGCCAAGGCTTCACCGTCGATGGAAGTTAATCCTGTTGGGTTTCGTAGTAATTTCAAAAAATTTCCTACGCACACATAGGATCATGTGATGCATAGCAACGAGGGGAGAGTATTGTCTACGTACCCAACGCAGACCGACTGCGGAAGCGATGACACGACGTAGAGGAAGTAGTCGTACGTCTTCTCGATCCAACCGATCAAGCACCGAAACTACGGCACCTCCGAGTTCGAGCACACGTTCAGCTCGATGACGATCCCCGGACTCCGATCCAGCAAAGTGTCGGGGAAGAGTTTCGTCAGCACGACAGCGTGGTGACGATCTTGATGAACTACAGCAGCAGGGCTTCGCCTAAACTCCGCTACAGTATTATCGAGGAATATGGTGGCAGGGGGCACCGCACACGGCTAAGGAATAGATCACGTGGATCAACTTGTGTCAACTTGTGTGTTTAGAGGTTCCCCTGCCTCCGTATATAAAGGAGGAGAGGAGGGGAGGCGGCCGGCCAAGGGGGGGAGGCGCAGGAGAGTCCTACTCCCTCTGGGAGTAGGATTCCCCCTCCAATCCTAGTCCAACTAGGATTCCTCGGAGGGGAAAAGAGGAGGAGGGGGCCGGCCACCTCTCCTAGTCCTAATAGGACTAGGGGAAGGGGGGGGGGCGCGCAGCCCATCTAGGGCAGCCCCTTCTCTTTTCCACTAAGGCCCACTATGGCCCAAAATAGCTCCCGGGGGGTTCCGGTAACCCTCCCGGTATTCCGGTAAAATCCCGATTTCACCCGGAACACTTCCGATATCCAAATATAGGCTTCCAATATATCAATCTTTACGTCTCGACCATTTCGAGACTCCTCGTCATGTCCGTGATCACATCCGGGACTCCGAACAACCTTCGGTACATCAAAATGCATAAACTCATAATATAACTGTCATCGTAACCTTAAGCGTGCGGACCCTACGGGTTCGAGAACAATGTAGACATGACCGAGACACGTCTCTGGTCAATAACCAATAGCGGGACCTGGATGCCCATATTGGCTCCTACATATTCTACGAAGATCTTTATCGGTCAGACCGCATAACAACATACGTTGTTCCCTTTGTCATCGGTATGTTACTTGCCCGAGATTCGATCGTCGGTATCCAATACCTAGTTCAATCTCGTTACCGACAAGTCTCTTTACTCGTTCCGTAATACATCATCTCACAACTAACATATTAGTTGTAATGCTTGCAAGGCTTATGTGATGTGTATTACCGAGAGGGCCCAGAGATACCTCTCCGACAATCGGAGTGACAAATCCTAATCTAGAAATACGCCAACCCAACATCGACCATTGGAGACACCTGTAGTACTCCTTTATAATCACCCAGTTACGTTGTGACGTTTGGTAGTACCCAAAGTGTTCCTCCGGTAAACGGGAGTTGCAAAATCTCATAGTCATAGGAACATGTATAAGTCATGAAGAAAGCAATAGCAACATACTAAACGATCGGGTGCTAAGCTAATGGAATGGGTCATGTCAATCAGATCATTCTGCTAATGATGTGACCTCGTTAATCAAATAACAACTCATTGTTCATGGTTAGGAAACATAACCATCTTTGATTAACGAGCTAGTCAAGTAGAGGCATACCAGTGACACTTTGTTTGTCTATGTATTCACACATGTATTATGTTTCCGGTAAATACACTTCTAGCATGAATAATAAACATTTATCATGATTATAAGGAAATAAATAATAACTTTATTATTGCCTCTAGGGCATATTTCCTACAGTCTCCCACTTGCACTAGAGTCAATAATCTAGATTACACTGTAATGATTCTAACACCCATGGAGCCTTGGTGCTGATCATGTTTTGCTCGTGGAAGAGGCTTAGTCAATGGGTCTGCAACATTCAGATCCGTATGTATCTTGCAAATCTCTATGTCTCCCACCTGGACTAGATCCTGGATGGAGTTGAAGCGTCTCTTGATGTGTTTGGTCCTTTTGTGAAATCTGGATTCCTTTGCCAAGGCAATTGCACCAGTATTGTCACAAAAGATTTTCATTGGACCCGATGCACTAGGTATGACACCTAGATCGGATATGAACTCCTTCATCCAGACTCCTTCATTTGTTGCTTCCGAAGCAGCTATGTATTCCGCTTCACATGTAGATCCCGCTACAACGCTTTGTTTAGAACTGCACCAACTGACAGCTCCACCGTTTAATGTAAACACGTATCCGGTTTGCGATTTAGAATCGTCCGGATCAGTGTCAAAGCTTGCATCAACGTAACCTTTTACAGTGAGCTCTTTGTCACCTCCATATACGAGAAACATATCCTTAGTCCTTTTCAGGTATTTCAGGATGTTCTTGACCGCTGTCCAGTGATCCACTCCTGGATTACTTTGGTACCTCCCTGCTAAACTTATACCAAGGCACACATCAGGTCTGGTACACAGCATTGCATACATGATAGAGCCTATGGCTGATGCATAGGGAACATCTTTCATATTCTCTCTATCTTCTGCAGTGGTCGGGCATTGAGTCTTACTCAACTTCACACCTTGTAATACAGGCAAGAATCCTTTCTTTGCTTGATCCATTTTGAATTTCTTCAAAATTTTGTCAAGGTATGTGCTTTGTGAAAGTCCAATTAAGCATCTTGATCTATCTCTATAGATCTTAATGCCTAATATGTAAGCAGCTTCACCGAGGTCTTTCATTGAAAAACTTTTATTCAAGTATCCCTTTATGCTATCCAGAAATTCTATATCATTTCCCATTAGTAATATGTCATCCACCTATAATATCAGAAATGCTACAGAGCTCCCACTCACTTTCTTGTAAATACAGGCTTCTCCGAAAGTCTGTATAAAACCAAATGCTTTGATCACACTATCAAAACGTTTATTCCAACTCCGAGAGGCTTGCACCAGTCCATAAATGGATCGCTGGAGCTTGCACACATTGTTAGCTCCCTTTGGATCGACAAAACCTTCTGGTTGCATCATATACAACTCTTCTTCCAGAAATCCATTCAGGAATGCAGTTTTGACATCCATCTGCCAAATTTCATAATCATAAAATGCGGCAATTGCTAACATGATTCGGACGGACTTAAGCATCGCTACGGGTGAGAAGGTCTCATCGTAGTCAATCCCTTGAACTTGCCGAAAACCTTTTGCGACAAGTCGAGCTTTGTAGACAGTAACATTACCATCAGCGTCAGTCTTCTTCTTAAAAATCCATTTATTCTCAATTGCTTGCCGATCATCGAGCAAGTCAACCAAAGTCCATACTTTGTTCTCATACATGGATCCCATCTCAGATTTCATGGCTTCAAGCCACTTTGCGGAATCTGGGCTCACCATCGCTTCTTCATAGTTCGTAGGTTCATCATGATCTAGTAGCATGACCTCCATAACAGGATTACCGTACCACTCTGGTGCGGATCTTACTCTGGTTGATCTACGAGGTTCAGTAGTATCTTGATCTGAAGTTTCATGATCATTATCATTGGCTTCCTCACTAACTGGTGTAGGTGTCACTGAAACAGTTTTCTGTGATGAACTACTTTCCAGTAAGGGAGCAGGTACAGTTACCTCGTCAAGTTCTACTTTCCTCCCACTCACTTCTTTCGAGAGAAACTCCTTCTCTAGAAATGATCCATTCTTAGCAACGAATGTCTTGCCTTCGGATCTGTGATAGAAGGTGTACCCAACAGTTTCCTTTGGGTATCCTATGAAGACACATTTCTCCGATTTGGGTTCGAGCTTATCAGGTTGAAGCTTTTTCACATAAGCATCGCAGCCCCAAACTTTAAGAAACGACAACTTTGGTTTCTTGCCAAACCACAGTTCATAAGGCGTCGTCTCAACGGATTTTGATGGTGCCCTATTTAACGTGAATGCGGCCGTCTCTAAAGCATATCCCCAAAAAGATAGCGGTAAATCAGTAAGAGACATCATAGATCGCACCATATCTAGTAAAGTATGATTACGACGTTCGGACACACCATTACGCTGTGGTGTTCCGGGTGGCGTGAGTTGCGAAACTATTCCACAGTTTTTCAAATGTACACCAAACTCGTAACTCAAATATTCTCCTCCACGATCAGATCGTAGAAACTTTATTTTCTTGTTACGATGATTTTCAACTTCACTCTGAAATTCTTTGAACTTTTCAAATGTTTCAGACTTATGTTTCATTAAGTAGATATACCCATATCTGCTTAAATCATCTGTGAAGGTGAGAAAATAACGATATCCGCCACGAGCCTCAATATTCATCGGGCCACATACATCGGTATGTATGATTTCCAACAAATCTGTTGCTCTCTCCATAGTACCGGAGAACGGTGTTTTAGTCATCTTGCCCATGAGGCACGGTTCGCAAGTACCAAGTGATTCATAATCAAGTGGTTCCAAAAGTCCATCAGCATGGAGTTTCTTCATGCGCTTTATACCGATATGACCTAAACGACAGTGCCACAAATAAGTTGCACTTTTATTATCAACTCTGCATCTTTTGGCTTCAACATTATGAATATGTGTATTACTACTATCGAGATTCAATAAGAATAGACCACTCTTCAAGGGTGCATGACCATAAAAGATATTACTCATATAAATAGAACAACCATTATTCTCTGATTTAAATGAATAACCGTCTCGCATTAAACAAGATCCAGATATAATGTTCATGCTCAACGCTGGCACCAAATAACAATTACTTAGGTCTAATATTAATCCCGAAGGTAGATGTAGAGGTAGCGTGCCGACTGCGATCACATCGACTTTGGAACCGTTTCCCACGCGCATCGTCACCTCGTCCTTTGCCAGTGCCCGCTTATTCCGTAGTCCCTGTTTCGAGTTGCAAATATTAGCAACAGAACCAGTATCAAATACCCAGGTGCTACTGCGAGCTCTAGTAAGGTACACATCAATAACATGTATATCACATATACCTTTGTTCACCTTGCCATCCTTCTTATCCGCTAAATACTTGGGGCAGTTCCGCTTCCAGTGACCAGTCTGCTTGCAGTAGAAGCACTCAGTTTCAGGCTTAGGTCCAAACTTGGGTTTCTTCTCTTGAGCAGCAACTTGCTTGCCGTTCTTCTTGAAGTTCCCCTTTTTCTTCCCTTTGCCCTTTTTCTTGAAACTAGTGGTCTTGTTAACCATCAACACTTGATGCTCCTTCTTGATTTCTACCTCCGCAGCTTTCAGCATTGCGAAGAGCTCGGGAATAGTCTTGTTCATCCCTTGCATATTATAGTTCATCACGAAGCTCTTGTAGCTTGGTGGCAGTGATTGGAGAATTCTGTCAATAACGCAATCATCCGGAAGATTAACTCCCAATTGAATCAAGTGATTATTATACCCAGACATTTTGAGTATATGCTCACTGACAGAACTATTCTCCTCCATCTTGCAGCTATAGAACTTATTGGAGACTTCATATCTCTCAATTCGGGCATTTGCTTGAAATATTAACTTCAACTCCTGGAACATCTCATATGCTCCATGACGTTCAAAACATTGTTGAAGTCCCGATTCTAAGCCGTAAAGCATGGCACACTGAACTATCGAGTAGTCATCAGCTTTGCTCTGCCAGACGTTCATAACATCTGGTGTTGCTCCAGCAGCAGGCCTGGCACCCAGCGGTGCTTCCAGGACGTAATTTTTCTGTGCAGCAATGAGGATAATCCTCAAGTTACGGACCTAGTCCGTGTAATTGCTACCATCATCTTTCAACTTTGTTTTCTCAAGGAACGCATTAAAATTCAACGGAACAACAGCACGAGCCATCTATCTACAATCAACATAAACAAGCAAGATACTATCAGGTACTAAGTTCATGATAAATTTAAGTTCAATTAATCATATTATTTAAGAACTCCCACTTAGATAGACATCCCTCTAATCCTCTAAGTGATTACGTGATCCAAATCAACTAAACCATGACCGATCATCACGTGAGATGGAGTAGTTTTCAATGGTGAACATCGTTATGTTGATCATATCTACTATATGATTCACGCTCGACCTTTCGGTCTCCGTGTTCCGAGGCCATATCTGCATATGCTAGGCTCGTCAAGTTTAACCTGAGTATTCTGCGTGTGCAAAACTGGCTTGCACCCGTTGTAGATGGACGTAGAGCTTATCACACCCGATCATCACGTGGTGTCTGGGCACGACGAACTTTGGCAACGGTGCATACTCAGGGAGAACACTTCTTGATAATTTAGTGAGAGATCATCTTATAATGCTACCGTCAATCAAAGCAAGATAAGATGCATAAAAAGATAAACATCACATGCAATCAATATAAGTGATATGATATGGTCATCATCATCTTGTGCTTGTGATCTCCATCTCCGAAGCATCGTCATGATCACCATCGACACCGGCGCGACACCTTGATCTCCATCGTAGCATCGTTGTCGTCTCGCCAATCTTATGCTTCCACGATATCACTACCGTTTAGTAATAAAGTAAAGCATTACATCGCGATTGCATTGCATACAATAAAGCGACAACCATATGGCTCCTGCCAGTTGCCGATAACTCGGTTACAAAACATGATCATCTCATACAATAAAATTCAGCATCATGCCTTGACCATATCACATCACAACATGCCCTGCAAAAACAAGTTAGACGTCCTCTACTTTGTTGTTGCATGTTTTACGTGGCTGCTACGGGCTTAAGTAAGAACCAATCTCACCTACGCATCAAAACCACAACGATAGTTTGTCAAATAGACTCCGTTTTAACCTTCGCAAGGACCGGGCGTAGCCATACTTGGTTCAACTAAAGTTGGAGAGACAGTCGCCCGCAAGCCATCTCTGTGCAAAGCACGTCGAGGGAACCGGTCTCGCGTAAGCGTACGCGTAAGGTTGGTCCGGGTCGTCTCGTCCAACAATACCGCCGAACCAAAGTATGACATGCTGGTAGGCAGTATGACTTGTATCGTCCACAACTCACTTGTGTTCTACTCGTGCATATAACATCAACATAAATAACCTAGGCTCGGATGCCACTGTTGGGTTTCGTAGTAATTTCAAAAAATTTCCTACGCACACACAGGATCATGTGATGCATAGCAACGAGGGGAGAGTATTGTCTACGTACCCAACGCAGACCGACTGCGGAAGCGATGACACGACGTAGAGGAAGTAGTCGTACGTCTTCTCGATCCAACCGATCAAGCACCGAAACTACGGCACCTCCGAGTACGAGCACACGTTCAGCTCGATGACGATCCCCGGACTCCGATCCAGCAAAGTGTCGGGGAAGAGTTTCGTCAGCACGACGGCGTGGTGACGATCTTGATGAACTACAGCAGCAGGGCTTCGCCTAAACTCCGCTACAGTATTATCGAGGAATATGGTGGCAGGGGGCACCGCACACGGCTAAGGAATAGATCACGTGGATCAACTTGTGTCAACTTGTGTGTTTAGAGGTGCCCCTGCCTCCGTATATAAAGGAGGAGAGGAGGGGAGGCTGGCCGGCCAAGGGGGGGAGGCGCAGGAGAGTCCTACTCCCTCTGGGAGTAGGATTCCCCCTCCAATCCTAGTCCAACTAGGATTCCTCGGAGGGGAAAAGAGGAGGAGGGGGCTGGCCACCTCTCCTAGTCCTAATAGGACTAGGGGAAGGGGGGGCGCGCAGCCCATCTTGGGCAGCCCCTTCTCTTTTCCACTAAGGCCCACTATGGCCCAAAATAGCTCCCGGGGGGTTCCGGTAACCCTCCCGGTATTCCGGTAAAATCCCGATTTCACCCGGAACACTTCCGATATCCAAATATAGGCTTCCAATATATCAATCTTTACGTCTCGACCATTTCGAGACTCCTCGTCATGTCCGTGATCACATCCGGGACTCCGAACAACCTTCGGTACATCAAAATGCATAAACTCATAATATAACTGTCATCGTAACCTTCAGCGTGCGGACCCTATGGGTTCGAGAACAATGTAGACATGACCGAGACACGTCTCTGGTCAATAACCAATAGCGGGACCTGGATGCCCATATTGGCTCCTACATATTCTACGAAGATCTTTATCGGTCAGACCGCATAACAACATACGTTGTTCCCTTTGTCATCGGTATGTTACTTGCCCGAGATTCGATCGTCGGTATCCAATACCTAGTTCAATCTCGTTACCGACAAGTCTCTTTACTCGTTCCGTAATACATCATCTCACAACTAACATATTAGTTGTAATGCTTGCAAGGCTTATGTGATGTGTATTACCGAGAGGGCCCAGAGATACCTCTCCGACAATCGGAGTAACAAATCCTAATCTCGAAATACGCCAACCCAACATCGACCATTGGAGACACCTGTAGTACTCCTTTATAATCACCCAGTTACGTTGTGACGTTTGGTAGTACCCAAAGTGTTCCTCCGGTAAACGGGAGTTGCAAAATCTCATAGTCATAGGAACATGTATAAGTCATGAAGAAAGCAATAGCAACATACTAAACGATCGGGTGCTAAGCTAATGGAATGGGTCATGTCAATCAGATCATTCTGCTAATGATGTGACCTCGTTAATCAAATAACAACTCATTGTTCATGGTTAGGAAACATAACCATCTTTGATTAACGAGCTAGTCAAGTAGAGGCATACCAGTGACACTTTGTTTGTCTATGTATTCACACATGTATTATGTTTCCGGTAAATACACTTCTAGCATGAATAATAAACATTTATCATGATTATAAGGAAATAAATAATAACTTTATTATTGCCTCTAGGGCATATTTCCTTCAAATCCAGCCCGAACGGATACTAGATCCGCGGGAGGAAGGTACCCCTGCATCTAAAGTTTGCTCAGATGGGCATGGGATACCGAACAACTTTCCCAGACGCCTTTTTGAGGGTCGTTGGGGCGCAAGGAGGAGCTAGGAGCGCTGGCCATGTTTGGGCGATTTCCTATGGCCAGTTCTAAGGATTTCTGCATGGTGTGGAATGGTCTCTGAGATCCTATCTCTTTATATAGGTGCCTTTCCCGCCTGGTCAAGGTGTTATTTGCATAAACACCGAGATTGTTCACATTCATTTGAAACATGGAAGCCGAGGCGGCGGCAGTGAAGAAATGGTATTTAATGAGCAGCCCGACTGTCATCAATCCAAAGTACAATGAAGAACCTGCCTTGCAAAGCTGAAGACATAAAGCTAGATACTACATCATCATTGAAGGCAAGTTTAGGGGCTACTGAGGGAGTCCTGGATTAAGGGGTCCTCGGATGGTCAGGCTACGTGACGTGGGCCATACTAATGGGCCATGAAGGTATGAGATAGAAGGTTTTTCCTCGTGTCCGGATGGGGCTCTCCTTGGCGTGGATAGCAAGCTTGGCGGCTAGTCGTATAGTTTCCTTTCTCCGTGAACCGACTTTTGTACAACCCTGGCCCTCTCTTGTGTCTATATAAACCGGAGGGTTTGGTCCGTAGAGGCAATCATAATCATATAGGTTAGAAATCTAGGGTTTAGCCATTAGGTAAAACATCGTGTCCCTTGTCTTCTATTACCTTCGATCCTCAGACGCATAGTTCGGGACCCCCTACCCGAGATCGGCCGGTTTTGACACCGACACCCCCCCC
>NC_057812.1:601921830-601997066 GCF_018294505.1 Triticum aestivum
GAACATTTTAACTTAGTAAATTTCTATGAATAGAAAAAATTATCATCGAACAAACTTAATATGAGTTTTAACATAGAACATTCATCGAGCAAGATCATCAAGAACAAAAATATCACACTAATTTCTATGAAAAAAAATTCCACAAACCTCAACCTTCGACCCCTCGGCGACCCTCGACCATCTACCCTAGTTCCCGACCCTTGACCGCTCAGCGATCCTCTTTTTTTTCCTCTTCTTATTTTTTCTCCTCATATTCCTCTCCTCTTCTTCTCCTTCTTCCTCTTCTTATTCTTATTTTCCTTTTTCCTCTCCTTCTTTTTCTTCTTCTTCCTTCTTCCTTCTTCCTCTTTTCTTATTTTTCCTTATTTTTCTTTTTCCTCTCCACTAACCTAAAATCTACTAACCTAAAATGCACTAACATTACAACTAACCTAAAATGCACTAAATCAACTATCATCTAACATATGAACAAAAAAAGCATACATATATGAAAAAATCATCATATGAACAAAAAAATAATACATATATGAAAAAAAATCAACATATGAACAAAAACAATTATATGAACAGAAAAAGCATAGATCATCTATCATCAACATCATCATATCTATCATCAACATCATATCATACGAAAAAATGTATATGAACAAAGTATTGAAGCAAGCTAGCTACGGGAGGAGGATCGGACAAGGAGGAAGGGGGCCGGCCAGACCGTAGCACGGGGCGGCACGGACCAGGGCGATGACGGCGCGGGGGCGGTGACGATGCAGGGCAGGGGCGGCACAGGGACGAGGGCTCGGGGCAGGAGTGGCGTGTCGACAGCGTCAGAGGCAGGGCGGCGCGGCGACGATGTCGGAGGCAGGGTGACAATGGCGACTGCAGGGTAGAGGGGCAGCCTCGCGGCATTGTTGGAGGGATCGAAGATGAACTGAATGAAAATTTTCACAAGTGCTACTTATATAGACGAAGCATTGGTCCCGGTTCGTGGCACCAACCGGTACCAATGTCCCCTTTAGTCCCAGTTGGTGCCACCAACCGGGGCCAATGCCCCCCTTTAGTCCCGGTTGGTGCCACCAACCGGGACCAAAGGTCAGTTTTCAGCAGCCCAAAGGACGGGAAACAGGGACCTTTGGTCCCGATTGGTGGCACCAACCGGGACTAAAGGGGGGCATTGGTCCCAGTTGGTGCCACGAACCGGTACCAATGCACCCCTTTCGTCCCGGTTGGTGCTACCAACCGGGACCAAAGTGTTGGGGAACGTAGTATTTCAAAAACAATCCTACGATCACGCAAGATCTATCTAGGAGAAGCATAGAAACGAGTGGGGAGAGTGCGTCCATGTACCCTCGTAGACCGAAAGCGGAAGTGTTTAGTAACGCGGTTGATGTAGTCGAACGTCTTCACGATTCAACTGATCCAAGCACCGAGTGTACGACACCTTCGTGTTCAGCACACGTTCAGGATGATGATGTCCCTCGAGCTCTTGATCCAGTTGAGGATGAGGGAGAGTTCCGTCAGCACGACGGCGTGGCGATAGTGATGATGAAGTTACGGCGCAGGGCTTCGCCTAAGCACTACGATGATATGACCGAGGTGTGTAACTGTGGAGGGGGGCACCGCACACGGCTAAGAGAAGACTTGGTGTGCCTTTGGGGTGCCCCCTTCCCATGTATATAAAGGAGAGGGGAAGAGGAGGCAGGCCCAAGGGGGGGCGCGCCAAGGGGGGAGTCCTACTTGGACTCCCAGTCCAAGTAGGATTCACCCCCCTCTTTCCTATTCCAACAAGGGGGCGAGAGAGGGAAGGAGGAAGAGGGGAGAAGGAAATAGGGGGCGCCACCCCCTCCTAGTCCAATTCGGACCAGCCATGGGGAGGGGCG
The DNA here is from genome assembly GCF_018294505.1 of Triticum aestivum. Classification (NCBI taxonomy): domain Eukaryota; kingdom Viridiplantae; phylum Streptophyta; class Magnoliopsida; order Poales; family Poaceae; genus Triticum; species Triticum aestivum. The sequence continues at coordinate 601,923,708 of NC_057812.1, forward strand.
CGCGGCCACCTCTTGAGGACCTTCTCTTGTTTCCACTAAATCCCATTAAGGCCCACTACTTCCCTTGGGGGGGGGGGGTTCCGGTAACCTCCCGGTACTCTGAAAAATATCCAAAACACTTTGGAACCATTCCAGTGTCCGAATATAACCTTCCAATATATCGATCTTTACCTCTCGACCATTTCGAGACTCCTCGTCATGTCTGTGATCTCATCCGGGACTTCAAACAACTTCGGTCATCAAATCACATAACTCATAATACAAATCGTCAACGAACGTTAAGCGTGCGGACTCTATGGGTTCGAGAACTATGTAGACATGACCGAGACACATCTCCGGTAAATAACCAATAGTGGAACCGGGATGCTCATATTGGCTCCTACATACTCTACGAAGATCTTTATCGGTCAAACCGCATAACAACATACGTCGTTCCCTTTGTCATCGGTGTGTTACTTGCCCGAGATTCGATCGTCGGTATCATCATACCTAGTTCAATCTCGTTACCGGCAAGTCTCTTTACTCATTCCATAATGAATCATCCCCCAACTAACTCATTAGTGATGAGCATTACCGAGAGGGCCCAAAGATACCTCTCTGATACACGGAGTGACAAATCCTAATCTCGATCTATGCCAACTCAACAAACACCATCGGAGACACATGTAGAGCATCTTTATAATCACCTAGTTACGTTGTGACGTTTGATAGCACACAAGGTGTCGTGGAATTGTTACGGCAGATGTCCTAGTGTGAGGACTTAGTCGTGAGGCCAACGCATCTATGCGGTAGCTTGAAGGGGTTGGTCGGTATCGAGAGACGCGAGGCGGATCAATACATAAGACAAGGATTTAGAGAGCTTTGGGCCCCGGGAAACATCATTCGGTAATAGCCCTACATGCTGTTTGTGGCTAGGTCTCATTATGCTCATGAGGGAGTCGTCGATAAGCCGGCTCTCCTCTAATTGTGTCTAGCCCTAGAGATTATTGCTTCTTGCTTGTCCCTCTTGGGGAGCCCTGCCCCTCCTTATATAAGTTAGAGGGGCGGGTTACATGTGGAGTCCTAGTAGGACTAGGACTAGTCTATCTTCTCTTACAAGTTGAATACAAGTCCGGGTCTTGCTTCCACGTAAAGGAAATATTCGTCATCCCTTTCCTCTTAAGCCAGCCCATCATAACGTGAGCCGGCCTTCTGGGCTTTGGGCCTTGTTGTCCATCTGACCTGCCCGCTAGGTTACTGATGAGTCGCCAAGATTGGGCAGAAGGCCGGCTCACGTTATGATGGGTCGGCTTAAGAGGAAAGGGATGACGAATATTTCCTTTACGAGGAAGCAAGACCTGGACTTGTATTCAACTTGTAAGAGAAGATAGACTAGTCCTAGTCCTACTAGGACTCCACATGTAACCCGCCCCTCTAACTTATATAAGGAGGGGCAGGGCTCCCCAAGAGGGACAAGCAAGAAGCAATAATCTCTAGGGCTAGACACAATTAGAGGAGAGCCAGCTTACCGGTGACTCCCTCATGAGCATAATGAGACCTAGCCACAAATAGCATATAGGGCTTTTACCGAATGATGTTTCTCGGGGCCTGAAGCTGTCTAAATCCTTGTCTTGTGTATTGATCCGCCTCGCATCTCTCGATTCCGACCAACCCCTTCAAGCTATCGCATAGATGCGTTGGCCTCACGACTAAGTCCTCACACTAGGACATCTGCCGTAACAATTCCATGACACAAGGTGTTCCTCCGGTATTCGGGAGTTGCATAATCTCATAGTCATAGGAACTTGTATAAGTCATGATGAAAGCACTAGCAATAAAACCAAACGACCATTATGCTAAGCTAACGGATGGGTCTTGTCCATCACATCATTCTCTAATGATGTGATCCCATTCATCAAATGGCAACACATGTCTATGGTCAGGAAACTTAACAATCTTTGATTAATGAGCTAGTCTGGTAGAGGCATACTAGGGACACTCTGTTTGTCTATGTATTCACACATGTACTAAGTTTCTGGTTAATACAATTCTAGCATGAATAATAAATATTTATCATGATATAAGGAAATATAAATAACAACTTTATTATTGCCTCTAGGGCATATTTCCTTCAGTCTCCGACTTGAACTAGAGTCAATAATCTAGTTCACATTGTCATGTGATTTAACACCAATAGTTCAGATCTTTATGTGATTAGTTCACATCTCCATGTGACTAACACCCAAAGGGTTTACTAGAGTCAATAATCTAGTTCACATCGCTATGCGATTAACACCCAAAGAGTACTAAGGTGTGATCATGTTTTGCTTATGAGAGAAGTTTAGTCAACGGGTCTGCCACATTCAGAGCCATATGTATTTTCCAATTTTTCTACGTCTACAATGCTCTGCACGGAGCTACTCTAGCTAATTGCTCCTACTTTTAATATGTATCCAAATTGAGACTTAGAGTCATCCGGATCAGTGTCAAAGCTTGCATCGATGTAACCATTTACGAAGAACTTTTTGTCACCTCCATAACTAAGAAACATGTCCTTATTCCACTAAGGATAATGTTGACCATTATCTAGTGATCTACTCCTAGATCACTATTGTACTCCTTTGCCAAACTCATCCTAAGGTATACAATAGGTCTGGTACACAGCATAGCATACTTCATAGAACCTATGACTGAGGCAGAGGGAATGACTTTCATTCTTTTTCTATTTTCTGCTATGGTCGGGTTTTGAGTCTTTACTCAACTTCACACCTTGCAACACAGGCAAGAACTCCTTCTTTGACTGTTCCATTTTGAACTACTTCAAAATCTTTGTCAAGGTATATACTCATTGAAAAATCTTATCAAGCGTCTTGATCTATCTCTATAGATCTTGATGCTCAATATGTAAGCACCTTCACCGAGGTCTTTCTTTGGAAAACTCCTTTCGAACACTCCTTTATGCTTTCCAAAAAATTCTACATCATTTCCGATCAATAATATGTCATTCACATATACTAATCAGAAAGGTTGTAGTGTTGCCACTCACTTTCTTGTTAATACAGGCTTCACCAAAAGTATGTATAAAACCATATGTTTTGATCACCTTATCAAAGCGTATATTCCAACTCCGAGATGCTTGCACCAGTCCATAGATGGATCGCTGGACTTTGCACACTTTGTTAGCACCTTTAGGATTGAGAAAACAATCTGGTTGTGTTATATACAACTCTTCTTTAATAAATCCATTAAGGAATACAGTTTTGACATCCATTTGCCAGATTTCATAAAATGCGGCAACTGCTGACATGATTCGGACAGACTTTTAAGCCTCGATACGAGTGAGAAAATCTCATCGTAGTCGACACCTTGAACTTGTTGAAAACCTTTTTGCGACAATTCGAGCTTTGTAGATAGTAACACTACTATCAGCGTTCATCTTCCTCTTGAAGATCCATTTATTCTCAATGGCTCACCGATCATCGGGCAAGTCAATCAAAGTCCATACTTTGTTCTCATACATGGATCCCATCCCAGATTTCATGGCCTCAAGCCATTTCGTGGAATCTGGGCTCATCATCGCTTCCTAATAGTTCGTAGGTTTGTCATGGTCTAGTAACATGATTTCCAGAACAAGATTATCGTACCACTCTGGTGCGGACCATACTTTGGTTGACCTACGAGGTTCGATCGTAACTTGATCTGAAGTTTCATGATTATCATCATTAGCTTCCTCACTAATTGGTGTAGGAATCACTGGAACTGATTTTTGTGGTGAACTACTTTCCAATTCGGGAGAAGGTACAATTACCTCATCAAGTTCTACATTCCTCCCACTCACTTCTTTCGAGAGAAACGTCTTCTCTAGAAAGGATCCATTCTTAGCAACGAATATCTTGCCTTCAGATCTGTGATAGAAGGTGTACCCAATAGTTTCCTTTGGGTATCCTTATGAAGACGCATTTCTCCGATTTGGGTTCGAGCTTATCAGGCTAAAAAATTTTCACATTAGCATCGCAACCCCAAACTTTAAGAAACGACATCTTAGGTTTCTTGCTAAACCACAGTTCCTATGGTGTCGTCTCAATGTATTTAGATGGTGCCCTATTTAACATGAATGTAGTTGTCTCTAATGCATAGCACCAAAACGATAGTGGTAAATCGCTAAGAGACATCATAGATCGCACCATATCCAATAAAGTATGGTTATGATGTTCGCACAAACCATTATGATGTGGTGTTCCAGGTGGCGTGAGTTGGAGAAATACAGAGATGGAGCTCTTCCCACCCCACCTCACCTCCCACCCCTCCCATGGCGACCATGGCGCCGTCCAAATCTCCTTTGATTCCACCATCATAATCCCTTTCCATGCCAATGGATCCCTTCTGTGATCCACACTCCATCGCCCATCAATTGGATTTTTCATTTAGTCACCATTTCAAAGGTGAGATCCGTAAGTTCTTCCAAACCTCGGTTAACCACATCTCCTCTTCCTATGGTTTCTCCCTCGTGGTCTCATTTGCAAGGTTTGGTTTCCATCTGAATTCCCACAATGTGAGTTTGGCACTATCATCTTGCACTAGAGGATCCTATGAATCATTTGAGGTATCTCATATCAAGGGCAATATTTTTAAGTTCAAAGTTTGTTCGAAGGCCGTGGGTTTCTTCTTGGTACGTAAATCATATTTCATCTGTGATGCATTCAAATGCTATTTTCACTTATGGAGTGGTGGAGGCCCAAATTGGATTTTTGAAGACAAGAAGTGGTATAGAGAACAAGATTCTGAATGGACTATTGTCACGCGACGTCTAAAAGGTAAGCACACAAATCTTGTACCTACCAATCATGTTTACCATAGAATTCTGGGTCATCTAACATCCATGCACTCGAGAGATGTTACTCATGGTACTAATCTATTATGGGGGCGGATGTTATTCCTCTTGGATCTACGCCACATGGCCTACCGATTCCTGTTGATCGTGATCTTCGCTCGCTGCCGGTAGATGCAACTACCCACATGCATAGCGGATCGGCCGTTGCATGCACCAGTGCAAGTTTGAATCGGTTGGCCCAAAACACGTCCGCGGAGCCCAACAGGCCGACATGTATGGAACAGCCCATCTACTCGGAAGATGTATCGTCTGGTAGGAATTCCACTGACATATCCAATTATATTTTCTGCCAAAAATGCCTTGGTACTGGTCACGCGCGTAATCAATGCAACAATAGAATCAGGTGCCGCGTTTGTTACCAATATAATCATATCACCAGATTTTGTTTCAACAAGAATAACAGACTTAATGCTTATCGGGTCAAACAGAACCAGGATCCTCCACCTGATATATCTGAAGCCCGCCTAGACCCCTCGGCTTCTCCCCTCGGTCTTTCTCCCTCTGCTCCTCCTTCCACCGCTGCAAACCCCGAGATAGCCTGCTACCCTTGCAACCCGCTCCCCCACCTTCCTCCCGGCACTACGATCATCCCTCCTGGCCCTCTCCGTGCTCGTCGTGGATATGTGGTTCTTGGAGGTGACCTCCCGATGGTATGCGATGAGTGGGCAATCGCCACACTCGTCCCCGAGGTATCTGCTGAGGAGTTTCATGGCGCCATTGCCCTGATCACGAACTACCTGGAGGGACGTGGATGGCACATCAACTACACATCCCGTTGTGGTATTGGTACTGCTCTGGTTCAGTTTACAACTGCCTGTTCGCATGATATTGCTGTCAGTCTTAGTCAGTTTCAGATTGGGGACTCTGTTCTTAGAATTAGCAAACAGGATAGAGGTCTTAATTACCGCAGCATAACTTTCACTCATGATGTTTGGGTCCTACTCATGAACTATCCATTAGAATGTTGGGATGATGGGGTGATTAGCCGCACTGTTTCACCATATGGTCGCTTTCTGGTCTGGAAAAAGATCCAAGGGACAAAATCAAGGGTTATTGTTAAGCTCAGGGTCATGAATGTTGACACTATTTCAGTTAGCTTAGTAGTACTGAGGAATCTTGATGATGTTGGCTATGGTGACTCATGGACTTGCCCAACTTATATTCTGTCAAGGGAACTGATTGGTCAGCAAGAGGGTGATGAGGATCCATTTCCACCTGATGGTGGAAATCCTCACCCCCTTCCTCATGTTCATGGAGGTTTCTGGCATGATGAGGTTTCAGGGAATATACCTATGGATCAGGTTGTTATTAATCCTCATAATGAGAACCTTGGTGCACCTTATGAGGATATTCATGTTGTCCATAATGATAATGTGAACCATGCTGCTGATTATCTGGTTGCTGTTACTGAACCTATTACTGTTGATCATGTTGAGGCACCTGTTTTGGAGGAAGTAAGGGCACCTGTCCAGATACACTCCAGTACTCTCTATGTTGAACCTCATGAGACACTTGGGCCTGATTACATCACAATTAATCCTATATCTTCATAGCCCAGCTCTCAGAAAGTTCCAAGCCCTGTGTGTATCCCCAAGAACTGCAGCATGAACTACAATAACATACCATCCTCTAGCAGTTCCCAGCCTATGCAGACAAGCAACATTGTTGTTGAGGGTGCTACTGAGCACATCAATGTACTTCAGGAACTTATTGGTAACCTGGTGACAAATGCTCAGGACATCATCCCCAAACTTGGTGGCAGCCAGATTGTCAATGCTTCCTGCAATGTGGTTGATGTTGTGGGCACAAATGGTAACAACAAAAGATGTTATATGCAGATTCAAACCATCCAGAATGAGCCACCTAAGAATGCCAGCTCTGTCAGCAGTGAGGAGATCACATGCCAGGAATTTACTAAAGTTCAGAAACCTTATAACAGGCAGAAAAAGAAGAAGATCATTGATGAATCTTTCTGCAGGAGGAGCAACAGGATTGCCAAGCTCACCAGGGGCTTCAAAGACCAGACTGCTGCAGATATTGCCATCAATAATGATGTTAAGACTGATCACAGTACCAAACAAGGCCCTGAGAAACTGAAGAAAGATATATCTGCTAACCTGGGACCTCAGTTTGATGTTGTGATTATTAATAAGCAGGCACCTCCACCTCCTGAATTTCCTATGAAGAGTCTGCAGGCTATTGGCACAGGTCCATGTAAGATGGCACCTCAGGATGTGTCTCCTAGTGCTCTGCACTATGACACTCTAATGATTAGGATCCCCTACTATGATGTGGGCTTTGGTGGCTCCCCTAACTGCCATCTTGTTATGATTTCCATGCTATTTGCTTGCTCTACCATGTCATTTGGATGCATGTGTGCATCATCTATCAGTTTGCTGTGTAATAATTATGACTTGTGCTACCTATGTTATTGGAGACTGCCTGTCAGATGCTTATGCTGTTATATATGCCTGTTCAGCCTGGTTATCTCCTATCTGTCAATGTTCCAACAAGTATTATACAGTGATACTTCTTATACCTCTGACACTTGCTGCAATTGCAAGATTCACAGATCCTCTAGGAGTACATATTATGCTATTCATAATATGTCACAATATTACTACCTATACATTTGCCATGAATAGAAGTTGGAATATCCTTAATTGGAATGTTAGAGGTATAAACTCCACAACTAGGTGGAATGACATTAGAAAGATAATTGATGAAAGTGCTTGCTGTATTATGACTTTTCAAGAAACCAAGAGAGATACTTTTGACAATGCTTATATCAAGAATTTTTGCCCCAAGAGGTTCAACCAATTTTGTTTTTCACCTTCTATTGGCAACTCTGGAGGTTTGATTACCATTTGGAATGGTAACTTAATGAAGGGCAAAGTGATATCCCAAAACTACTATCAGATCACCATTGAGTTTACATCTAATCTGGATAATACCTGCTAGTATCTCACTAATGTTTATGGACCTAACAGCTCTGAAGGTAAATAGGAATTTACTGATTGGCTTATGGGTCTAAATATGAACCAGTCTAAGTTATGGATGATTCTGGGAGATTTTAATTTTATAAGAAGTCCTGACAATAGAAACAAACCAGGTGGTGATCCTGCTAGTATGATGACTTTTAATAATATCATTATCAACCTGGATCTGGTTGAAATCCCACTCAAAGGAAGAGCCTTCACATGGAGCAATAAACAAGATCAACCTCTATTGGAAAAGTTAGACTGGGTTTTTACTAGCTCCCACTGGACTACTGCCCATCCATCTACTATGGCTATTCCATTAGCTAAAATTTCTCCTGACCATGTACCTATCAAAATTCAGATTGACAGCAATATTCCCAGAAGCCAGATATTCAGATTTGAAGAGTATTGGACTGAATTCAGTGGTTTTATTGAAACTGTGGAGAAACATTGGTTGAATTCCACTCATTTCTCTGATTCTGCCAAAAATTTAAACTCCAAGTTTAAAGCTATCAGAAGAGGTTTGAAATAATGGAGCAAGCAATACTCCCAACTGAACAAAATCATTGATAATTGCTGTTTCTATGTGAAATTATTTGATGGCATTGAGGATCAAAGACCACTAGCTAGGGTGGAAAAGAATTTCAGGAAATTGCTCATCAAACATACAAACAAGTTGCTAGAGGCTAAGAGAATTTACTGGAGAATCAGGGCAAACATGAGATGGGCAAACCTTTGTGATGAAAACACCGAATTCTTTCATGCAATTGCTACTTATGTATTTAGGCACAACTACATCACATATCTTATGACTATGGATGGACAGCAAGTATTTGATCATGATCATAAAGCTGCTATACTATGGGCTTCTTTTAAAAATAGGATTGGTACTGAAACAATCTGCACACAAAACATTGACATATCCCATCTTGCTATGGAGGAGGATCTTTATGATCTAGACAGGCCCTTCACTAATGATGAAATTGATGATATCATCAATAAAATGCCCAATGACAAATCTCCTGGACCTGATGGTTTTAATGGCCTGTTTATGAAGAAATGTTGGCACATAATCAAGCAATACTTGTACAAATTCATCAATGATTTCTACAATGAAATTGTCTCCCTAGCTCCTGTTAACACTGCCTACATAACTTTGATACCTAAGAATGACAATCCTAAAACTCCTGATGATTATAGGCCCATATCCCTTGTAAGTATGCCTATCAAAATACTTACTAAACTCCTTGCTAATAGAGTGCAGCAGATTATTATATCTAGAATTAGCAAGAATCAATATGGGTTTATTAAGACAAGGAATATTCAGGATTGCCTTGCATGGAGTTTTGAATACATACATATGTGCCACAAGTCCAAGAACGAAATCATTATTTTTAAGATTGACTTTGTTAAGGCTTTTGATAAAGTGAACTACAAGGCTATCTTATTCATGATGAAGCATCTGGGATTTAGCAACAAATGGATTAGATGGGTCTCATCTATCCTATCTACTGCTTCTACATCTGTCATCCTTAATAGTGTTCCAGGTAAATGCATACAATGTAAGTGTGGTGTCAGGAAAGGAGATCCTTTTTCCCCTCTGCTATATGTTATGGTTGGAGAATTATTGCAAATCATGGTTAATGATGCTTGGAGAAATGGAACATTATCTCTACCCATTGAGACTAATTTTATTGAATGCTACCCCATCATACAATAAGCTGATGACATCCTGGTTATTCTGCCGGCTGGTGAGGTACAAATTAGAAGTTTCATTGAGATACTTGCCAATTTCTCAAAATTCACTGGGCTTGTTGTAAACTATAGTAAATCTTCCATGGTACCAATTAATATGTCTGAGGATAAAGCTTAGGAGCTGGCAAATACCTTCAACTGTAAAAAAGAAGCCATGCCTTTCACATATCTTGGTCTACCAATGGGATCTACAAGACCTAAAGTAGCAGATTTGATGCCCATGGTATCAAGACTTGACCATAGACTTTCTGGCATTGCTTCCTTAATGTCATACTCTGAGAGACTTGTTATCTCAAATCCATAGTTGCTGCTCTGCCAATTTTTGCTATGTGTTGTATCAGAGTACCTTTCTCCATATTGGACCACTTTGAAAAGTCTGCTAGGAATTTACTTTGGTATGGTAAGGATATCAACAAAAAAGGAAATTGTCTTGTTAAATGGGATAATGTTTGCTTGCCAAAAAAAGCAGGGGGCCTGGGTGTGTTAGATCTAAGAACACAAAACAAAACTTTTCTTATTAAATTTCTTTACAAATTCTTCAACAAGCATGATATTCCCTGGGTTAACCTTATATGGAACAATTACTATGGCAATGATGAGGTACCTAGTTTCCCTACCATGGTGGGATCTTTTTGGTGGAGAGATTGTTGCTCTGATTTGCAAGACTTCAAAAATATGACTATATGCTATGCTGGGAATGGTGATACAATTAAGGTATGGTCAGATATATGGTGTTCTCATACAATATCACAGTCAATGCCTCAACTATTTTCTTATGCATTTGTCAACAACATGGAGGATAGTGAATTTTATGAATTGTTCCACTTTCCTATGTCTTCTATTGCAGTACAACAGAGTATCAATCTTAGAGAATTGATCAACAACAGAGAGAACCAGCAGCTATCAGATTCTTGGAAATTCTATTGGGGTGACACAAAGTACTCTAATAAGAGAATATACCTTGAACTAATGGGAAATCCTGTTGATGCTCCTAAACCTTATCAATGGATATGGAAATCATGCTCTTTACCCAAGAAAAAATTCTTCTTCTGTCTTCTATTACAAGACAGATTATACACTAGAGACCTACTCAACAGGAAGAATTTCTACATTGAGACTAGTAAGTGTGAATTATGTGATGATGAACCTAATGAACACCTAATGCACCTCTTTTTTAGCTGTGATTTCAGCCAAATCTTCTGGATGAACATTGGTTACCAATGAAACACTGATCATAACCTTATGGAAATGCTCTTGGAGGGAAGGAAGCAAGATACCCATGGCTGCTTTAAAGAATGTTTGATTGCTGGATGCTGGAGTCTCTGGAAACACAGAAATAGCATTATTTTTTATCACAAGGTCAAGAATATGGCATATTACATTGCCACTTTCAAGGATCACTTCAGCATGATTATAAAGAAGGCAAAACCTGGATTGAAAGAGGGCATGCAAAGCTGGCTAGATTATTTGTAGACATCTTATTATTCTGTACTATATCCATCATGTAAATCCATATGTAACTGTTCCCCTCTTATAAATGAAAATGAGAATCACAGTGGGGGTCTTCCCCACTGTTTTTGTCAGAAAAAAGGCGGTGTGAGTTGTGAAATTTATTCCACATTGTTTTAGATGAAGGCCAAACTCATAACTCAAATATTCACCTCCACGATCAAATTGTACAAATTTTATTTTCTTGTTACAATTATTTTCCACTTTACTCTAAATTTCTTTGAACTTTTCAAATGTTTCAGACTTGTGTTTCATTAAGTAGATATACCCATATCTGCTCAAATCATCTGTGAAGGTCAGAAAATAAAGATACCCGCCGCTAGCCTCAACACTCATCGAACCGCATACATCGGTATGTATTATTTCCAATAAGTCAGTGGCTCGCTCCATTGTTCCAAAGAACGGAGTCTTAGTCGTCTTGCCAATGAGGCATGGTTCGCAAGCATCAAATGATTCATAATCAAGTGATTCCAAAAGTCCATCCATGTGGAGTTTCTTCATGCGCTTTACATCAATATGACCTAAACGGCAGTGCCACTAGTATGTTGCACTATCATTATCAACTTTGCATCTTTTGGCATCAATATTATGAATATGTGTACTACTACGATCAAGATTCAATAAACCATTCACCTTGGGTGTATGACCACAGAAGGTTTTATCCATGTAAACAGAATAACAATTATTCTTTGACTTAAATGAATAACCGTATTGCAATAAACATGATCCAATCATATTATGCTCAACGCAAACACGAAATAACATTTATTTTAGGTTCAACACTAATCCCGAAGGTAAAGGGAGTGTGCGATGGTGATCTTATCAACCTTGGAATCACTTCGAACACACATCATCACCTCGCCCTCAACTAGTCTCTGTTCATTTTGTAACTCATGTTTCAAGCTACTAATCATAGCAACTGAACCAGTATCAAATACCCAGGGGCTACTATGAACACTAGTAAAGTGCACATCAATAACATGTATATCATATATACTTTTGTTCACTTCTCCATCCTTCATATCCGCCCAGTATTTGGGGCAGTTCCATTTCCAGTGGCCATTTCCTTTGCAGTAGAAGCACTCAGTTTCAGGCTTGGGTCTAGCTTTGGGCTTCTTCATGGGAGTGGAAACTTGCTTGCCATTCTTCTTGAAGTTCCCTTTCTTTCACTTGCCCTTTTACTTGAAACTAGTGGTCTTGTCAACCATCAACGCTTGATGCTTTTCTTGATTTCTACCTTTGCCGATTTCAGCATTGGGAAGAGCTCAGGGAATCGTTTCCGTCATCCCTTGCATATTATAGTTCATTACGAAGTTCTAGTAACTTGGTGATAGTGACTAGAGAACTCTGTCAATCACTATCTTATCTGGAAGATTAACTCCCACTTGATTCAAGCGATTGTAGTACTCAGACATTCTGAGCACATGCTCACTGGTTGAGCTATTCTCCTCCATCTTGTAGGCGAAATACTTGTCAGAGGTCTCATACCTCTCGACTCGGGCATGAGTCTGAAATACCAATTTTAGCTCTTGGAACATCTTATATGCTCCTTGGCATTAAAAACTTTTTTGAAGTCCCGATTCTAAGGCATAAATCATGGCGCACTAAACTATCAAGTAGTCATCATACCGAGCTTGCCAAACGTTCATAACGTCTACATCTGCTCCTGCAATAGGTCCGTCACCTAGCGGTGCATCAAGGACATAATTCTTCTGTGCAGCAATGAGGATAATCCTTAGATCATGGACCCAATCCGCATCATTGCTACTATCATCTTTCAACTTATTTTTCTCTAAGAACATATCAAAAATAAAATAGGAGAGCTATACGTGAGCTATTGATCTACAACATAGAGATGCAAAAACTATCAGGACTAAGTTCATTATAAATTAAAGTTCAATCAATCATATTACTTAAGAACTCCCACTTAGATAGACATCCTCTAGTCATCTAAATGACCACGTGATCCATATCAACTAAACCATGTCCGATCATCACGTGAGTGTTGGGGAACGTGGTAATTTCAAAAAAAAATCCTACGCACACGTAAGATCATGGTGATGCATAGCAACGAGAGGGGAGAGTGTTGTCTACGTACCCTCGTAGATCGACAGCGGAAGCGTTATGACAACGCGGTTGATGTAGTCGTACGTCTTCACGGCCCGACCGATCAAGCACCGAAACTACGGCACCTCCGAGTTCTAGCACACGTTCAGCTCAATGACGATCCCCGGATCCGATCCAGCAAAGTGTCGGGGAAGAGTTCCGTCAGCACGACGGCGTGGTGACTATCTTGATGTTCTACCGTCGCAGGGCTTCGCCTAAGCACCGCTACAATATTATCGAGGATTATGGTGGAGGGGGGCACCGCACACGGCTAAGAGAACGATCACGAAGATCAACTTGTGTGTCTATGGGGTGCCCCCTGCCCCCGTATATAAAGGAGTGGAGGAGGGGAGGGTCGGCCCTCTCTATGGCGCGCCCTAGGGGAGTCCTACTCCCACCGGGAGTAGGATTCCCCTTTTCCTAGTCCAACTAGGAGTCCTTCCATGTAGTAGGAGTAGGAGACAAGGAAGGGGAAGAGGGAAGAGAAGGAAGGAGGGGGCGCAGCCCCTCCCCCTAGTCCAATTCGGACTGGGCCTTGGGGGGCGCGGCCTGCCTCTCCCTCTCCCCTAAAGCCCCAATAAGGCCCATATACTTCTTCCCCCGTATTCCTGTAACTCCCCAGTACTCCGAAAAATACCCGAACCACCCGGAACCATTCCGATGTCCGAATATAGTCGTCTAATATATCGATCTTTACGTCTCGACCATTTCAAGATTCCTCGTCATGTCCCCGATCTCATCTGGGACTCCAAACTCCTTCGGTACATCAAAACTCATAAACTCATAATATAACTGTCATCGAAACCTTAAGCATGCGGACCCTACGGGTTCGAGAACAATGTAGACATGACCGAGACACATCTCCAGTCAATAACCAATAGCAGAACCTGGATGCTCATATTGGCTCCTACATATTCTACGAAGATTGAGGGAGTCCTGGATTAGGGGGTGTTCGGGTAGCCGGACTATACCTTCAGCCGGACTCCAGGACTATGAAGATACAAGATTGAAGACTTTGTCCCGTGTCCGGATGGGACTTTCCTTGGCGTGGAAGGCAAGCTTGGCGATGCGGATATTCAAGATCTCCTACCATTGTAACCAACTTTGTGTAACCCTAACCCTCTCCGGTGTCTATATAAACCGGAGGGTTTTAGTCCGTAGGACAACTTCATTATACAACAATCATACCGTAGGCTAGCTTCTAGGGTTTAGCCTCCTTGATCTTGTGGTAGATCTACTCTTGTACTACCCATATCATCAATATTAATCAAGCAGGATGTAGGGTTTTACCTCCATCAAGAGGGCCCGAACCTGGGTAAAACATCGTGTTCCTTGCCTCCTGTTACCATCCGGCCTAGACGCATAGTTCGGGACCCCCTACCCGAGATCTGCCGGTTTTGACACCGACATTGGTGCTTTCATTGAGAGTTCCTCTATGTCGTTGCCTTTAGGCTCGATGGCTCCTTCGATCATCAACAACGATGCAGTCCAGGGTGAGACTTTTCTCCCTGGACAGATCTTTGTCTTCGGCGGCTTCACACTGCGGGCCAATTCGTTTGGCCACCTTGAGCAGATCGAAAGCTATGCCCCTGGCCATCAGGTCAGGTTTGGAAGCCTAAACTACACGGCTGACATCCGCGGGGACTTGATCTTCGACGGATTCGAGCCACAGCCAAGCGCGCCGCACTGTCTCGAGGGGCATGATATAGCTCTGTCGCCGAACAGCGCCTTGGAGGCCGCACACACATCGGTTCCGACCATTGATTCGAAGCCTACTGCGCCGATCGAGGATCAGCGGTTGGACGCTGCCTCAGGGGCTGCGATCTCAGAGGCGATCGAGCCGAACTCCAGCCCCGCACTTCGCATGGCCCATGACTCCGAGGAGCCGGATTCCTCTCCGAACTCCAAACCCCCCGCGCCCCTGTCGATCAAATCCGATTGGGCACCGATAATGGAGTTCACCTCCGCAGACATCTTTCAGCACTCGCCCTTCGGCGACATCCTGAATTCGCTAAAGTCTCTCTCTTTATCAGAGAGCCCTGGCCGGACTACGGTCAGCAAGGATGGGATTCGGATGATGAAGATATTCAAAACCCACCCACCACCCACTTCGTAGCCACTGTCGACGACTTAACCGACGTGCTCGACTTCGACTCCGAAGACATCGACGGTATGGACGATGATGCATGAGACAACCAAGAACCAACGCCTATAGGGCATCGGACAGCCACCTCATCTCACGATGTGTACCTGGTGGATACCCCTAAAGAAAGCAACAACGAGGAAAACGGGGACGGAAAGAGGGATCGATCTCTCGAAAAACAATCAAAGCGTCGGCGTAAACGCCGACCCAAGCCCCGCCTCGATAAAGACCCAGCCATAGAGCAGGATGAGCCGGTAGACGACGAGCATGCCTTAGAGCAACCGTCCCAACAGGACAACCCGGATAGAGAAACCGAACATCCTTCCCCCAGCGAAAATGGCATTCTGGACGACCCTACACCGGACAATCCCACGAAGCAGAAGAACCTCCACAAATGGCTCGTTGCAACCGCACGTAGCCTGAAAAAGCAAAAGCGGAAGCTAAAAACTTCGGAAGATGCACTCAGGATCAGATGGAGTAAAGTAATCAATACCGCAGACAAATACGGCGACAGTCACCGCACTAAAAGCTATCTGAAGAGAAAGCTACTGTCTGAATTCGATGAGGAGGCCTTAGAGCCCTCGCATTCCAAAAGCGAGAAAGCCACACGGTCGGATAGACGACCCCATGGCCAGCATAAAGCGGCAAGCAGCTCCGCACTTAAGCCGGCATGCGACCCACTTAAAGATTCGCATCATGGCCCAGCCAGGTCCATTTACGGACCAAGAAAGCAAGCTCTCGTAAGCAATGCAATAAAGCCATTATCAGAATCCGGCACACCCAAATACAGGGGTGCCGCACACCCCCTATGTTTCACCGATGAGGTCCTAGATTATGAATTTCCAGCGGGATTCAAACCCGTAAACATAGAGGCATATGATGGAACAACAGACCCTGGAGTCTGGATTGCGGATTATATCCTCCACATACATATGGCTAGAGGAGATGACCTCCATGCCATAAAATACTTACCCCTCAAGCTTAAAGGGCCAGCCCGGCATCTGCTCAAAAGCCTTCCTGAAAACACAATCGGAAGTTGGGAAGAGCTCGAGGACGCTTTCCGAGCAAATTTTCAAGGGACCTATGTCCGCCCTCCGGATGCAGACGATCTAAGTCACATAACTCAACAGCCCGGAGAGTCAGCTCGGCAATTTTGGAATAGATTTCTTACTAAAAAGAATCAAATAGTCGACTGTCCGGACGCTGAAGCCTTAGCGGCTTTTAGGCATAATGTCCAAGACGAATGGCTCGCCAGACACCTCGGCCAAGAAAAGCCAAGAACAATGGCCGCACTAACAAGCCTCATGACCCGCTTTTGCGCAGGAGAGGACAGCTGGTTGGCAAGATGCAGCACCAGTGACCCAAGTACATCCAAAACTAGGGATGGAAACGGAAAACCGCGACGCAATAAGGACCATCGCCGGACTAAGGAAAAAAGTCCGAAGAGCATGGCAGTCAACACCGGATTCAAAAGCTCAAGACAGAATCAGAAAAAGCCGCCCCTCCAAGATAACAGGGACAACCTATCCAACCTAAACAAAATCTTGGATAGGATATGTCAAATACATAGCACTTCCGGAGAGCCTGCTAACCATACCCATAGAGATTGTTGGGTTTTCAAACAATCCGGCAGGCTCAACGCCGAACACGAGGGGCTCGATACACCAAGCGAAGACGAGGACGAACCCCAAAAGCAGAGCACCAGGAAACAAAAGAATTTCCCACAAGAAGTAAAAACAGTAAACTTACTCCACATAACAAAACGTGCGGCGCCCATAAAGGTACGCGCCCCACGGCCTATCCCAAAGGAACCCCGCCACTGGTTGTCAAAACCAATCATCTTTGATCATCTGGATTATTCTAGAGGTATCAAGAACCCAGGCTGGACTGCCCTGGTACTCGATCCAATAATTGGCGGACTCCAGTTTTCAAATGTACTTATGGACGGTGGCAGCGGACTCAACCTGATATATCAGGACTCAATCTACCACATGGGGATAGACCCAAAAAGAATTCGCCACAGCAAAACCTCCTTTTAAGGAATAACGCCAGGTCCGGACACCCATTGCATGGGTTTTCTCCGGCTCGAGGTTATTTTCGGCTCTGCCGATAACTTCCGTCGTGAAAAGCTGACTTTCCACATCATCCCATTCTCAAGTCGTTACCAAGCACTACTGGGACGCGAAGCTTTCGCCCGCTTCAACGCAATACCGCATTATGCATCTCTTACGCTTAAGATGCCCGGTCCACGCGGCATCATCTCCTTAAAGGGGAAGCAGCGAGAACACCTCCCCCAAGCAGAGGATTGTGCGGCCGCTTTAACAGCCCCACAATACAATGGCTTCACCAGCCAAAACATCGGAACAGGTCATTAAGACCACGGACACGGATAGACGAGTCCAGTACAAAAGTATCGTTGATAAAGGCTTAGTGGCCATATACCCCT
Source organism: Triticum aestivum (assembly GCF_018294505.1). NCBI lineage: Eukaryota > Viridiplantae > Streptophyta > Magnoliopsida > Poales > Poaceae > Triticum > Triticum aestivum. The sequence continues at coordinate 601,941,518 of NC_057812.1, forward strand.
GCACTAGGGGCTTCACACGTATAAAATAAGAGACAATAAAGCTCAATTTTTTCATATTTCACTTTACACTTTGTTTATTTCATATAACTTTTTTGTTCGGCACGCCCCTTTTTCAACTTAGTTGCTCTCTTTTTACAGATGAACGTCGTGCTGCGCCCGTCCAGGATACGGCACAATGGAGACACAGGCGCAGACGTGCAGTAGGGACCCGTTCCAAGGATTCTTTTCAGATTAAGACCCTGCATAAACATTTTTTACTGTCTCTTGTTGATACACATCCCCTGGTTCTATGACCAAGGAGGAGGCTGGCGTCTTGGCATGTGGCCACGTCAGAATTCTTGCGCGTACCTAGACACTAGGGGCTTATACCTCAGAGCGTTACCTCGCCCGCTCTCATAAAGACCGAATACCTTAGGGAGTGTTCCGCGTCGCGAGTTTGGCTTTATATGCATCAGCTCTGAGTCATGATTTTGGTCAAATGTTGGGTTGCCCGGCTCCTGTGTTCGGCTGCCTTATGTTCCGCTCTATCGGCTAAGGCGGAACCAGGAGAACTACTGCGATTGTTCCCTGGTTCGGTCAGGCGAGCACCTCAGTAGAGAAAGCCGAAAACCGACTGTCATGATATGGCGTGAGACTGGTCAACCACTCGACGACTCTTCGGAATCTGTAGGATTCCTCCGCATTAACGAAGGGTCGTTTCCCGGCCAGGCACATATGCGCCCTGAATTCGGGCGAACGCAGTCGCCACCAAGGGCTACCTAAATAGTCCCATTGTCAAGCTCCTATGGCTAAGTGACAGTGTTAAAGCATTATAGTCCGGTTGCCTAGCTCGCTACGCTATCACCTCCTTTGTATGACCAAGACGTTGGATTAAGTGTGAAAATGCGCTTTCTGCGAGCACCCCCGCACTATGTGCATGGGGGCTGAAGCCAACGACTACAATCTTTCAGATTTTATATATATTTTTTAAAAACGGCCGCACAGGAGGTGTTCCAAATACTTGAAGGCACAAGTATAAAAGTCTACTACAATTCATCAAAATATTACTTTATAATTACATATGCTATCAGAACATAGCATCCTTCGAGCACTGCGCCTCTATTACACGAGCGCCTTCAAGGACTTCCTGAAAATAGTGCTCGGAGGGTACTCGGCTTTTGTCCGAATCTTGGGATGCAACAACGGTGGTCTCCATCTCTGCCCAGTATGTCTTGACACGGGCAAGAGCCATCCGTGCGCCCTCTATGCATGCCGACCTCTTCATTACATTGATACGTGGCACCGCGTCAAGGAATTGTTGCACCAAGCTGAAATAACTTTTCGGCTTCGATCTCCCCGGCCACAGATGACCCATGACGTACTTCATGGCGAGTCTGGACAATCTATTCAGTTCGGCCCATTGAGCCAGACGATCGTCCACTGCCAGTGGACGCTCTGGATTCTGGAACTGTGACCAGAAAAGCCTTTCCACTTCGTGATCTTCTTGATCTCGAAAGTATTCGGTCGCATCAATAGCACTCGCTGCCAAATCCAGATAGGTGTCCTCCACACTCCACATCCGGTCTAACGGAGCAAACTTCGAATCGCAAAACTTCCTCCGCAGCATAAAGGGCTTTCCAGCCGCAATTTGCCCGGCCTGACGCAGCTCCTCCTTCGCAGCTCTCATCGCAGAGCGAGCGTCCTTGGCATCAGCAACGGCCTTCTCTAAGTCTGTCTGTCTCGCCCGGTCTTCTTTCTCAAGAAACTCGCAACGGTCAGCAGCACTTTTTAACTTCACGGCCATCACCTTCTTGCTTCGGCAGTGAGCAGCCTGTTCGGCTCTCAGCTCTTGTCGGAGTAAATGAGCACGGGTAGCCTAGCCGGCTCCCCTGGCCCTTCTGAAAAAATTACGAGCCGATCCGGCCCTCAAGAATCCAAGATGCGGGGCCGCCTTCCCCTTGCCGGCTATCCTCCCGGCCGACTATCGGAAGGCGGCCCGACTACAGCCCTCATGAAGAAAGCCACGGGAGGGCCAGCTCCAAGAAGCCGGCCATGAGAAGGCCGACTCCAAGAGGCCGGCTCCCACAAGGCAGTCAAGATCGTACCCTCGAAGTCTGCATCCACATAACGGCGATGTGACAGGGCGTGGCTACAGTAAAGCCTGCCACCCCCGAATCCCGGAGCACGCCCGGCACAGTGCGCCGTACGGGTGGCCATGGCCCGTCCGGCGCGGCACTGTTGCCACGTTGACCCTGATGTCATCCACGACGGGCCGCCAGTGCGGCCCACGGGCGGTGGGCCCCTTCGGGCAGAGAGTCACCTGAAGGCGGCCAGGCCTCCCCCAGTCGGCCCAAGACAAGGCCGGCTCTCCATAGCCGGCTTGCCACCTCCCTCGAGGGAGACGCCCCATTAAGGAGACGAGACGCAGTGAGGCTACAGCGATCACTCGCCAGACGGCGGCACTGTAGCCACGCCCACCACGGCGAAGCCCTCGTCACCAGGATTGAGCAACAGTAACTAGCCCCCGACCGGGCCCTGGACAGTGGGGCCTGCCTATCGACCAAGGAGCCAGCAGCCGGCGGGACCCACCAGCCGGCGCAGAAGCCGGCGAATGTAGACACAGACGGCTGGGCCCCATGCCCAGCCGAATTACCATTGTACCCCCGAGGGGTAGGCCTATATAAACCCCCCGGGACACCCATGCAAAGGGGGGATCCCTGCTAGTTTTAGACACCACATAGGGAGGAGAAGAGAGCAAGCCGAGCCCTTCTTCCTCCTCTCGCCGAACAGCTCAAGGAGCATCGTGTAGCTACTTGTTTCATCTAGTGATCATGCGGAGACCCCACAGAGCAGCAGTAGGGGTGTTATCTCCATGGAGAGCCCCGAAGCTGGGTAAGATTCGCCGGCGTGCATGTCTTCGCCTCATCCCGTTTCCAGGCACCGGCGACGTCTTACTGGCTCCCACAATGATAAGCCACCCGTTGGCATATGTCGCACCTACCACCCGACATTTGGCGCCCACTGTGGGGCTAGGTGCACCGTCGTCCGGAGACCTGTTCTGGACGGGAACCCTCTTCCTCCCCAGCGAGCGTAGCCAACCCGGCACGCCCGATGGCGCTTGCCACGAAGCGCTGCAAGGCGTCACCAACGTCTGTGCAGCGAGCCGCCTCGTCAACCTCCTCGGCCAACTCCGCATCTCCGGCAAGCCTGATGTGGACTTGGAGTCGGTCGGCTCCACCGATCCGATGCCTGTCGACTCCGACACGGCCTCACTCGACACTTTCCCCACCGACGTCATGATCTACAACGACCCACTTCCCCGGGCCGATGGCTGTGACGCTGTCACCACCGAGGTGATGGTCATCGGCCACGACCGCGCCTCCAACGAGAGCGCCCACGACGCCCCGCATGCGGCGGTCCACGACTTGTCCATCCCCCTCCCGACCGATGCTGACGCTGAAGCACTGGAGGCTCGCCGCCTCGCCCTCCTCGCGGAGGGCCGGAAGCTGGCTTCCATGAGACGCCTCACTAAGGCCCACCGGCGCGAAGCCGACCGCGCCGCCTTTGGCACGCTGCCCCCAGGTGGGCCCAGCCAGGCCGGCGTTGTCAGACAGCGCGGCGCTGTCATCACTGATACGCTAGGAGTCGACTTCCCAGTCTATGCCACTCCACTCGAGAACCTGCGTGCCGCCCAGGCGGCCGTAGACGAGCTAGATGGATTGGGGACCGAAGAACTCCCCCACATGACCAAACGCATCCAGCAGCTAATCGATGCGGCCACGCAGCGGCACGAAGCCGACGCCCGCGCGGAAAGCCCTCCCCTGCGCCGAGATCACGGCGCGACGTCCCGGACGCCGACCGCGGGCAAAGCCCGCGCGCGGCGCGAGAAAGAGTCGGCTGCCAGACGAAGCCGAACCCGAATCTCCATTGAGCGAGACGCAGAAGGCCATCCCCGGGCCGTGGAGTGGCGGGGCAACCCGCCTCCGCCTCGGCCCCATGGGGAGAGATATCCCACCCCACCGCCTGTTGCGCATCCAACTCTCAGCGGCCGGCTAGGCCACCGCGAAGGAGTCGGCGAGAACGACGCCCGCCATCGGATCGACTGCCTAGCGCGATCCCTGGCGCTGGAAGAAGAAGACGATGTCGGCCCGCCTTGCTTCGGCCCCCGCATCCGCGACGAGCCTTTCCCCAAAGGGTTCTCGCTCCCAAGAGACACGCCCAAGTACAACGGCTCCGTGAAGCCGGAAGATTGGTTGATCGACTACTCCATGGCGGTTAGCATAGCCAACGGCAACAGGCGCGTTGCCATGAAGTATGTGCCCCTCATGCTGCAGGGCACGGCGCGGACCTGGCTCAACAGCCTCAAGCCATACAGCATCAACAGCTGGCTAGACTTCACAGAAGCCTTCGTCCACAACTTCACCAGCACCTACAAGCGGGCTCCCAAGCCCAGACAGCTCTCCTTGTGCGTGCAAGGCCCCGCCGAGTCCACTCGCGACTACCTCACGTGTTGGGCCGAGCTCCGCAACTCTTGCGAAGGGGTGCACGAGGTGCAAGCTATAGAATACTTCACTGCCGGGTGCCGAGAAGGCACCCTCCTCAAGCACAAGCTCCTCTGCGACGAGCCGACTACCCTCGACGAGCTTCTGGTCATACCGGACAACTACGCCACCGCCGACTCCTCAATGAAGACCGAACTCCGGGTAGACGCGTCCGGGAAAGTACTCAACCCGGCGCCCAAGACGCCGGCTGGGAACTCCGACCGACACCCACACCAGAACGACCACAAGCGCAAGGGCCCCGTGCCGCCCTCCACCAGTCGGCAGGTGGCCACAGTCGAAGATGAGCAGCCCGAAGGGCAGCCCGCACCCAAGAAGCAGAGGGGCGGCAAGCCGGCTTGGCAGCCGGCCTTCTCCTATGAGCAGACTCTCGACGCCCCATGCAAGTTCCATAGCGGCGCGAAGCCGTCCAACCACACAACCCGGAAGTGCCACTGGCTCACCCGAATCTCCAAAGGCGAAGGGCTCGCGCCGCCTCCGCTTGCCGGTCCGCCGCCTCCGGCTCCGCAGCTGCCGACCGCTCGGCCTGCAGTCGGAGCCGTGCGCGATGAGTTCCCCGACGAGCATGCCGCTTATATAGTCTTTACAAGCCAGCCCGAAGACCGGCGCAGCAAACACCGAGAGCACCAAGAAGTCAGCATGGTCGCTGCCAACCCCGCCGAGCATATGCACTGGTCAGAAAAACCTATCAGCTGGAGCCGGGCCGACCACCCAGAGGTGATGCCATCTCCCGGCTCTTATGCATTGGTTTTGGATGCCACCCTTGCAATGGATAGATGCGCCGCCCGTTTCTCCCGCGTGCTGATAGATGGCGGGAGCAGCATCAACATCCTGTATCGTGACACCCTGGAGAAGCTGAATGTCAAGACGAAGCAACTCATGCCTACTCGGACTGTGTTCCATGGCATCGTACCCGGCCTGTCCTGCGCCCCGATTGGCAAGATCAAGATTGATGTACTTTTTGGTGACAAGGAGCATTTCCGCCGGGAAGCGATCTGGTTTGAAGTGGTGGACCTGGAGAGCCCCTACCATGCATTGCTTGGCCGGCCTACCTTGGCCAGGTTCATGGCAGTTCCCCACTATGCATACCTCAAGATGAAGATGCCAAGCACCAAGAGCGTCATCACCATAGCCGGCGATTACAAGAAGTCCTCCGAGTGCGCAGCAGCCAGCAGTCGGCTGGCCGAGTCCCTTGTGATTGCCGAAGAAAAGAAGATGTTGGACCGAGTCGTGGCCATGGCCGGCAAACAGTCGGCCCTGTCCCCCAATCCCAAGGAGTATGATGCCCAAGGATCTTTCCAGTCGGCCAAGGAGACGAAGAAGATACCTCTTGACCCTGAGCACCCAGAAAGGTTTTCTGTCATTGGGGCAAACCTAAACAGCAAACAGGAAGGCGAGCTCGCCGATTTCCTCCATGAGAATCGGGACATCTTTGCATGGTCCCCCAAGGACATGTCGGGTGTTCCGAAGGAATTCGCCGAGCACAAGCTACACGTCTGAGAAGACGTAAAGCCAGTCAAACAACCCCTCCGCCGGCTGTCGGAGGAGAAAAGAAGGATTGTGGGAGAGGAGATAGCCCGGCTTCTGGCAGCCGGCTTCATTATGGAAGTTTTCTTTCCAGAGTGGCTCGCCAACCCGGTCCTCGTGCTAAAGAAGAACAACAAGTGGCGCATGTGCATAGACTACACGAGCCTCAACAAGGCCTGCCCCAAAGATCCCTTTGCCCTGCCAAGGATTGACCAAGTGATAGACTCCACGACCGGATGCGAGCTGTTGAGTTTCTTGGATGCTTACTCAGGATACCACCAGATAAAGTTAGATCTGGCAGACCGCCTGAAGACCGCCTTCATCACGCCATTCGGAGCCTTCTGCTACCTGACTATGACATTCGGCTTGAGAAATTCCAGTGCCACTTTTCAGCGTTGCATGCAGAAGTGCCTCCTCAAGCAGCTCGGCAGAAATGCCCACGTCTACGTAGACGACATTGTGGTGAAGACGGAGAAGCGCGGCACCTTGCTGGAAGACCTCAAGGAAACATTTGAGAACTTGCGTCGGTTCCAAATCAAGCTCAACCCCGAGAAATGCGTGTTCGGAGTGCCAGCCGGCCAGCTCCTAGGCTTCCTGGTCTCCGAACGCGGCATCGAATGCAACCCAGTAAAGATCAAGGCCATTGAGAGAATGGTGATTCCCACCAAACTTCGAGACGTCCAGAAGTTTACCGGATGCTTGGCCTCCCTGAACCGCTTCATCAGCCGGCTCGGAGAGAAAGCTCTTCCCCTCTATGCCTCATGAAGAAGACCAACCACTTCGAGTGGAATGACCAAGCCGACCAAGCTTTTCATGAGCTAAAGAAGATGCTGGCCACGCTGCCTGTCCTGGTGGCGCCGACTGAGAAAGAGCCCATGCTCCTCTACATTGCCGCAACCAGCCGGGTGGTCAGCACCGTCATCGTAGTCCAACGCCCAGAAGAGGGCCGAGCCCAGCCGGTCCAGAGGCCGGTGTACTATTTGAGCGAGGTGCTATCTACCTCGAAGCAGAACTACCCGCACTACCAGAAGATGTGCTACGGAGTGTACTTCGCCGCCAAGAAGCTGAAGCCCTACTTCCAAGAGCATCCCATCACGGTGGTATGCACTGCCCCGCTGGCCGAGATCATAGGCAGCCGGGATGCATCTAGCCGGGTAGCGAAATGGGCCATCAAGCTGGCCCCCTACACGATCTTCTACCAGCCTCGCACCGCCATCAAGTCCCAAGCATTGGTCGACTTCCTCATCGACTGTGTCGAGACCCAGTACCTACCGCCAGCTCCCGACTCCACTCATTGGCGCATGCACTTCGATGGGTCCAAGATGCGCACTGGCTTGGGAGCCGGCGTCATCCTCACCTCTCCCAAAGGAGACAAGCTCAGATACACACTGCAAATTCACTTTGCCGCCTCCAACAACATGGCCGAGTACGAGGCGCTTATACACGGGCTCCGGCTTGCCAAAGAGCTCGGCATTCGCCGGATCCTATGTTATGGCGACTCGGACTTGGTGGTCCAGCAATCATCCGGCGACTGGGATGCTAAGGACGCAAATATGGCAAGCTACCGCTTCCTCGTCCAGTAGATCAGTGGGTATTTTGAAGGATGCGAGTTCCTCCATGTACCGCGAGCCGACAACGAGCCAGCTGATGCCCTGGCTCGAATAGGCTCCACTCGGCAAGCAATACCAACCGGCGTCTCTCTACAATGCCTCCTCAAGCCGTCTATCAAGCCGTCTCCAGAGTCTGATTCCATCTTCGTGCCGCCTGACCCCGATGCAGCCGGGTCTGGCTCGAAGAACCAAGAGGGTGACCTGGGGACTTCGATAGTCGGCCCGGGGACATCAGTAGGCGGCTCGGGGACTTCCGTAGTTATGCCCGACCCGGGGACCGCCACACCCAGCTCGGGGACTGCGGTAGTCGGCCCGGAGAATGCACCAACACAACAGGCGGCGGCCGACTCCAGCATTTCACCACCCAGCCCGCCCGCCCTGGTCGTAGTAGCCGTGTTGGCAATAGAAGAAGTCGCAGCTCCATCTTGGGCTCAATCCATCCTCAACTTCCTAATAAACCAAGATCTGCCGGCTGACGAAACAGAGGCAAGGCAAGTCCAACGCCGAGCCGGAGCATACACAATCGTCAACAGAGAGCTCGTCAAGCGTAGTGTCACTGGAGTCCTCCAGCGATGTGTCGAGCAAGAGAAGGGCATTGCAATCCTCAGAGACATCCACCAAGGAGAATGCGGCCACCATGCGGCCTCAAGATCACTCGTCGCCAAAGCTTTCCGCCATGGTTTCTTTTGGCCGACTGCTTTGGATGACGCCAAGGAGTTAGTTAAACATTGCAAAGGGTGCCAACTCTTCAGCTCCAAGCAACACATGCCGGCTTCTGCACTCAAGACCATTCCCCTCACTTGGCCCTTCGCCGTTTGGCGACTGGACATGGTGGGCCCATTCAAGACGGCGCGCGGCGGCATGACACATCTGCTTGTCGCTGTGGACAAATTCACCAAATGGATTGAGGCAAAGCCGATCAAGAAGCTGAATGGGCCGACTGCCATGACATTTATCGCAGATATAACAACTCGGTACAGCGTGCCACACAGCATCATCACCGACAACGGCACGGATTTCGCCAAGGGAGCCTTGGCACGTTTCTGCGCGACGCAGGGCATCCGGTTGGACTTAGCGTCCGTTGCCCACCCACAGTCAAACGGCCAGGTCGAGCGAGCCAACGGCATCATCATTGCCGGCATCAAGCCCCGACTGGTCGTACCACTGGAGCGTTCGGCCGACTGTTGGCTCAATGAACTGCCGGCCATCCTTTGGAGTCTGCGCACTACCCCAAACAAGTCAACCGGCTTCACTCCTTTCTTCCTCGTGTATGGTGCCGAGGCGGTCATCCCAACCGACATCAAGTTCGACTCGCCTCAGGTAACCATGTACACGGAGGCGGAGGCCAAGGAAGCACGAGAAGACGGCGTCGACCTGCTAGAGGAGGGCCGGCTGTTAGCCCTCAGCCGGTCCGCCATCTATCAGCAGGGCCTGCGCCGCTACCACAGCCAGAAGGTTAAGCCAAGATCCTTCCAAGAGGGTGATCTTGTGCTCCGGCTGATCCAGCGAACAGCCGGCCAGCACAAGCTCTCGGCCCCTTGGGAGGGCCCCTTCGTCATCAGCAGAGCTTTGGGCAATGACTCCTACTACCTAATCGACACACAGAAGCCGAAGGCACGCAAGAGAGATGATTCCGGCAAGGAGTCGGAATGACCATGGAACGCCAACCTCCTCTGAAGATTTTACAGTTGAAATGCAGTATGTGTCACGCTAACTTTTGTACTAAGTATGAGACAATAGGCCCCCCGAGGAGAGCTCGGGGACTGCCATCTTTATCTATAAATGAAGAATATTATGCTTATGACCTTGTCATTACATTTACTTTTTTCGTCCGGCACCGGGTTCGACTAGTCGGCCCGGGGACTGGCCGCCTGGAGTTATATTAGAAGTCCTACCCGCGGTCAGACAAGTAGTGTGCCGGCACCCAAGCCTTCTCTTGCCAAAAGTCACAGTTCGAAGAACCGGCTGTCCGGCTGGTAAGAGTTAAAGGCAGGAAAGGACGCCCACATGAAAAACGGCTAGGGACTAATGGACTAATATAATAAAAGCCGGTTTTTCTCCCACGCCGACCGACTACCAGAGTAGCCGGCCGGCCAGCTTCCATTCACCTCACTTCAATCTAAGAAAGCTCGAGTACTTGCCTCCCCAAAAGGGGAAGGCGGCAAAGAAAACAGCCTAAGGATAAAAAGCATACATGAATGGAAACCAAACACGCACACAATCATATTTACACAAAAGACCTTCAAAAGGCCAGCATTCAACATAGTTTGAATACACCCCCAGTGGGTGGAACTGCGCAAGTTTAATAAAAATTGTTCAAAGGGTAACAAACAGGAAAAGCAAGGACGGCAGATTAAGCCAGGGGAGCGACTGGCGAGTCGGGCAGGTCGGTGGAGACGGCAGTGCCGGCTGAGGAGTGGCCGGCTGGTGAACCTCGGCATGATCACCGCCTCCCGCAGAAGGCGCGCTTGCACGCGCCTTGTTGCTGGAGGCACGGTCAGGCTGAGGCTGGCTGACCGCTCCACCGGCCAGCTCAACGTCTTCGCCTTCCTCTCCTTCGTCGTCTTCGCCTTCCTCTCCTTCGTCGTCTTCGCCTTCATCACTGGAGGCGATCTCCTCTGCCGAGTCCTCACCCGCCGCCGGGTCCAGCCCAAACCACTCCTCCGGCTGGGTAACACCGTCGTCATTTATTTCAGGAGCAAAGACACTGATGTCAGTGCACTCAGCGATCGTCGAAGCACACTGAGCGATAGCCGGCCGCACCTCCTCCAGCTCCTCGTCGGCCTCCAGCCGCCAGGTGCGTAGCTGGTCCAGGTTTAGCCCCGGATACCAGGCTCGGACGAACTCCAGCGCCACCCAGCCCCAAGCCGGGCCGCCGATGCCTTCCAGGCCTCGAAGCGGCCAACCGCAACCTCCAGCCAGTCGGCAGTCCGACTCGGGGTGCGGGGAATCGTCTCGCCTGGCCAGAGGGCGGCCAGCACCTGCGCCCCGGCGCGCTGGAGGCGGCAGAGCATACGGTGAGCCGGCTGCAGCCGGGCTTGGACCGCAAAGAGTTGCTCCTCAAGCGTCCGGCTCGCATCCGGCGCGATTTCAGTCCCCACCTGCCGGCGCGCCTCGCGGTGGGCCTCGATGGTTTGGGTGGCAAAGACGGAGTAGCCGGGAAAGTAGTCTGCGCAGAGAACAAAAAGCAGCACAAGTCAGAACACAAATCAGGGGGCAAGGGGCAAGCAAGGAGTGAGGAAGGTGGCTTACCATCGATCAAATCCTCAATACGACCGAAGCCTTCATTCAGCGCTTGCTTTGTCTCAGCCCAGCCCGCCGCTTCAGTCTCGAACTCGGCCTTCAGGGCGTCCTCGCTGTCCTGCGCCTTCTTCAGGGCCGCCTTGTGGCTCTCCTCCTGGTCGGCCAACTTCTTGGCCAGGCGGTCATGCTCCAGGACCAAGGTGTTGTATTCGGTTTCCTTGGCGCGAAGGGCGGCCTGCGCCCCGCTGAGCTGCCTCCTCAAGTCGGCATTGGATCCTGCAAGCACGAAGACAAAGGAAAATCAGTAAGGAAGAAGTCGTCAAGGAAGATCTGACCCGACTGCTCAGCAGTCGGCCCGAATCTCGGGGACTACACCCAGTGGGTGCGCTGACGTGCCCCCACAGGAGATGAACGAAACAAAGCATGCACTCCGGCTGCTGGTCAGGTCTTCGGTTCTCCGGACCAGTTCCTGAGCCTGGGAGTTGAAGGCAGCAGCGCGGAGGTTATGATACTCCTGGAAGATTAGACAGGAGGCGAGAATAAGATAGTTGTTAGGACCTAGTAAGTTCCAAGCCGCCTGCGCAGCAGCCGACTCGGAACTCGGGGACTACACCCAGTGGGTGCGCTGACGCGCCCCCACGGAAGAAATCAAAAGAGCAAAACAACCAAGGTCAGAAGACTCACCCGGATGACGGCCCGCGTCGCGAGGAACTCTTGGGTGTATTGCTGCAGCGAGGCAGCTTGGGATTGAAGCCGGTTCCGGACCACCTGGGCCGCCGCGTTCAGCTCGCCCGTCCCCCCGCTGGGAGTCCACTCGGACGTGCTGACGCTGGCCGCCTCCAGGGCCTCCGCCGTCTGGCTGGCGCCCGCAGCTCGATGCAGCTCCGGCGCGGAGGTGCCTCCCCCTGCGCGCCGGCGCAATGTCGGCTGCACCTCAAGGCCGGCTCCTGCCTCCGGCTCGCCCCGGGCCGGCTGCTCTGGCGCCGCGGCTGATTGGACGCTTTGGCCCGCTCCAGTCGGCGCCGTCTGCGGCGCCCCCTCCACAGAGACCACGTGGTCCTCCCTCCTCTCCATCACTGGCGGGTCTTGGTCGACCTCCTCCGACGGGGGCACGGGGATGTCGGGGGCCACGGCGCGGAGGGGAACGACGAGCTGCGGAGGCTGGTTGCGTGAGGCCTCCGCCTCCGTCTCCGCGACAGCCGCCTCCGCCCGGGCCTTGGCCGCCGCATCGGCCCGCTCCTTTGCCTCCTGGGCGGTCCTTCGCTCCGCCGCCTCCCGCTCCTCCCGCGCCTCCCGTGCGTTCCGCTCCGTGGCCTCCCTGAGGTCGGCGCGGGGATCCACGCGATGGGAGCCTGAGGACCCTCCAGTCAGCCCGACTACGGAGCCGCCAGGACCTCGCTCAAGGGAAAGCGGTGCCCTGTCCGGCAAGCAAAGAAAGGTTTAGAAGGGCTTCAATCGAAAAGGACAACAAAATATATATATAAAATATACAAGACGTTTGACGACTTACGCCGAGATCGCCTGCGGTTGTTTCACCGCCTTGCGGAAGCGGGCTGCCTTCGCAGCCGCCTCATCCCGCTTGGTCGCCGCCGTGGAAGCCTTGGATTTCTTCGGCCAGCTGCCGAAGAAGGTCGACGCGGCCCGGCGCTTCTGCGCACCGCCACGGGCAGCCGGCGCGGCAGATGAGCCCGCGCCTTGATGATCAGGCGCCGGCTGGCGGTGTGGGGCGGCTTCGACCTCGTCGTCGTCCGGCCAGTCCTCGAAGCCGGCTCCGGGCCCCGCGCCTCCTGCCTCGTCGCCTTCCCCCACAATGGCGTCTTCCATGGCGGCCGCTCCCAGGTCCGGATCGTCGGCGTCGTCCACCGTGCGGTCGGGGAGGAGCTGGCGCTCTACCCCTACGGCCCCGGCCGTCGGCGGAAGAAGAGGGTTCTGCTAAGGGCAAACCAACTGATCAGAGGTCGGCTATCATGAGGCTGGCTACAAAAGGAAGAAAAAGAAGAAAAACTCACGGCAGGCGGAGGGTTGACACGGGAATACGGTCCCTTGCCATATCGCCAATCCTCAGCGAGCTTGCAGTTGGAGATGTAGTTCACCATGTAAGACACCTCTACATGAGGCATCTCCCTGGTGCTCAGCGGGCACGGGTCGAAGCGGCCGCTCATCTGGCAAATCATGTCAGGCCGGCCTTGGAGCGGATGTGACAGGGTGTGGCTACAGTAAAGCCTGCCACCCCCGAACCCCGAAGCACGCCCGGCACAGTGCGTCGTACGGGTGGCCATGGCCCGTTCGGCGCGGCACTGTTGCCACGTTGACCCTGATGTCATCCACGACGGGCCGCCAGTGCGGCCCATGAGCGGTGGGCCCCTTCGGGCAGAGAGACACCTGAAGGCGGACAGGCCTCCCCCAGTCGGCCTAAGACAAGGCCGGCTCTCCATAGCCGGCTTGCCACCTCCCTCGAGGGAGACGCCCCATTAAGCAGACGAGACGCGGTGAGGCTACAAGGATCACTCGCCGGACGGCGGCACTATAGCCACGCCCACCACGGCGAAGCCCTCGTCACCAAGATTGAGCAACAGTAACCAGCCCCCGACCGGGCCCTGGACAGTGGGGCATGCTTGTCGACCAAGCAGCCGGCAGCCGGCGGGACCCACTAGCCGGCGGGCCCCAGCAGCCGGCGCAGAAGCCAGCGAGTGTAGACACATACGGTTGGGCCCCACGCCCAGGCGAATTACCATTGTACCCCCGAGGGGTAGGCCTATATAAATCCCCCGGGACACCCATGCAAAGGGGGGATCCCTGCTAGTTTTAGACACCACATAGGGAGGAGAAGAGAGCAAGCCGAGCCCTTCTTCCTCCTCTTGCCGAACAGCTCAAGGAGCATCATGTAGCTACTTGTTTCATCTAGTGATCATGCGGAGACCCCGCAGAGCAGTAGTAGGGGTGTTATCTCCACGTAGAGCCCCAAAGCTGGGTAAGATTCACCGGCGTGCATGTCTTCGCCTCATCCCGTTTCCAGGCACCGGCGACGTCTTACTGACTCCCACAATGATAAGCCACCCGTTGGCATATGTCGCACCTACCACCCGACAGCTCTTCAAGGGCCTTCTCGGCAGCCGCATCACTTTTCCTGGCTTGTTCCTTAGCTCGGGCAAGTTCCGCCTGAAGATTCTACACGGCGGCCGCACCATCTGCATCAAGCACACACATTGTAAGATACTGGCATAAACTCCTCTTACCAGATGCCGCCCGAGGAATTGCATACCTTGAGCCTCATCGAGCCGCTCGTTGACGAGCGCGATGTCGGCATCTGCCACGTCAAGTTGCCGCTTTAGTTCGGCGAAATCATCAGTTCAGCTCGATTCCGGACACTTCACCACCTGTATACAAAGGCGACATTTTAGACCTGGGATTATGATCCTCTGCGCACGGTCAATTCTGACAACGCACAGAGTCTCAGGGGCTACTATCTACACAGGGCACATCTTGTTTATGGGCAACTGACAAAGAAGTACATTATCAAACGTACCTGAAAACCCGTCAGCAAACTTCTGACGGCCTCATGCAATCCGCTTTCCGCGTACGAAATCCTTCCAATCATCGTACCCATCAATGCACGGTGCTTCTCTGAGATAGAAGCTCGCCCCAGCAGAATCATCAGCTCCTCCGACCGTGCATCGGACGGTGCCGGACTCGTCCTATGACCTCCATCGAAGGCCGGACACGGAGAACCTTGGGGGGACATATGGCTACCTTCCACCCCTGCCGGTTTCGGAGAAACCCTCCGCGACGACACCTCAGGGTCGCCCGCCTTGCCAGGCGGTACGGCAGGGGGAGGCGTTCCACCCTCCATCATCTCCGAAAGAAGATCCCCCGAAGACGAGCTCTGCTGAGAAGGGCTGAGGTCCGAGCTACAAAGTAAAATTTCGGTTAATCTTCTCAGATAAAAATGAAGGATTTCTCTCATCCCTCTAAAGGAAAATCTTTCTCTACTTACGGCTCGCTGGAGGGCTGATCCCTTTGAGGGCGTAGTTCGGCCGAGGATCTCCCCAGTGTCGGACCCTCTGACGAGGACTTTTTCCCCCGCTTTGAGGCCATGGTCTCCGGGTCGTCAGAGGTGGCCCTCTTCTTCCCCTTAGGAGAGGGATTGTCGGTTCCTCCCTTCGGAGCAGCCTCCCTCAAGGAGGCCATAGTTTCCTTGTCCTCCCCCTCACTTCCCTCCAAAGGCACGATCTTCAACATCCGGACTAGCACGGGATCTGGCCTGGTCTTAGGAAGGGGAGCCGGACACCTGATCAGCTTTGCCTTCGCTATCCACTCCTGTTTAAAAGGACAGCTCTTTTAGGGTCGAATTTATGACAATTTTACTGATAGCGAGTCCGGGCACAAGGTTACTTACTCGAGTATCTGGGCGATTGCAGCTTAAACCTGCGTCCTCGGTCAAATCCGGACACATTGCTTGTGATCCGAAGAACATTTTATACATCTCCATGGGCGTTGCACCCATAAAATGCTGGAGAGCTCGTGGTCCCTCCGGATTAAACTCCCACAGACGAAGGGAGTGACGTTTGCCGGGCGGTGTTCGGCGAATCAGCATGACCTGCGTCACCTTGACCAGGTTGAGGTCTCTTTCTAAGAGATCCCTAACGCGGCCCTGCAACAAGGGCACGTCTTTGGATAACCCCCAATCTAATCCTTTGTTGACCCATGACGCTAGCCGTGGTGGGGGCCCCGAGCGAAAGGCAGGAGGCGCCACCCACTTGGTGCTCCTGGGAGCGGTGATATAGAACCACTCTCGTTGCCACAAGCCGAGCTCCTCTTGGAAGGAGCCCTCGGGCCATGGAGCATCGGCATTCTTACTTATGACAGCGCCTCCGCACTCTGTGTGCCATCCCTTGATCATCTTCGGCTCCACTCCAAAGGTCTTGAGCCATAATCCGAAGTGAGGAGTAACACAGAGGAACGCTTCGCACACAACGATGAATGAGGAAATGTGGAGGATGGACTCCAGAGCTAAGTCATGAAATTCCAGCCCGTAATAGAACATCAGCCCCCTCACGAAGGGATCTATCGAGAAGCCTAACCCCCGAAGGAAGTGAGACATGAACACTACGCTCTCACCAGGCTGGGGACTAGGGATAGCCTGCCTTTGAGCAGGCAACCTATGCAAAATTTTGGCGGTCAAGAACTTAGCCTCTCTCAACTTTAGCACGTCCTCCTCCGTGACGGAGGAGGGCATCCATCGGCCTTGAAGGTCGGAACTGGACATTGTCGAAGGTCCGAGGCACCTGGAATCTGGAGCCTAGGGTGTTGGAACTCGAGGCGACGGGCGAACTTGTTTTGAGAGTGGAGAAAAGGAGTAAGGCCCTGGTCTCTTTATAAGAGGTTGACTACCAGGAGCCCTCCCCGTAACCGTTTGGGACTCGCCTTTAATCGAGAAGACATGCTAACGGGCACGATTGGGTTACCCACGTCCGTATCAATGAGAATCCCGTAAATAAAGGGGACACAATCTCTGCTTTGACAAGACGTGCCAAGGAAACCGCCTCACAAAACACGCTGAGGTGGAAAAATTAAAACGATTCAAATAAAGGCTTGGCCGTAGTGTGATGTCACGCTGCAGAATACGTCAGCAGATTAGATTTGTGTTAATGTTATTCTCTTCGTGGCAATACGTGGAAACTTATTTTGCGGAGCCAAACACTACTTTTGGTGTTTAAAAACTTTTATGAAGAATTTGGAGGAGGAACCCGCCTTGCAATGCCGAAGACAATCTACACGCCGGACTCGTCGTCATTGAAGCCTGGTTCAGGGGCTACTGAGAGAGTCCTGGATTAGGGGGTGTTCGGGTAGCCGGACTATAACTTCAGCCGGACTCCAGGACTATGAAGATACAAGATTGAAGACTTCGTCCCGTGTCCGGATGGGACTTTCCTTGGCGTGGAAGGCAAGCTTGGCGATGCGGATATTCAAGATCTCCTACCATTGTAACCGACTTTGTGTAACCCTAACCCTCTCCGGTGTCTATATAAACCAGAGGGTTTTAGTCCGTAGGACAACTTCATCATACAACAATCATACCATAGGCTAGCTTCTAGGGTTTAGCCTCCTCGTGGTAGATCTACTCTTGTACTACCCATATCATCAATATTAATCAAGCAGGACGTAGGGTTTTACCTCCATCAAGAGGGCCCGAACCTGGGTAAAACATCGTGTTCCTTGCCTCCTGTTACCATCCGGCCTAGACGCATAGTTCGGGACCCCCTACCCGAGATCCGCCGGTTTTGACACCGACAAAGATCTTTATCGGTCAGACCGCATAACAACATACGTTGTTCCCTTTGTCATCGGTATGTTACTTGCCCGAGATTTGATCGTAGGTATCTCAATACCTAGTTCAATCTCGCTACCGGCAAGTCTCTTTACTCATTCCGTAATACATCATCTCGCAACTAACTCATTAGTTGCAATGCTTGCAAGGCTTATGTGATGTGCATTACCGAGAGGGCCCAGATATACCTTCACCGACAATCGGAGTGACAAATCCTAATCTCGAAATATGCCAACCCAACATGTACCTTTGGAGACACCTGTAGAGCTCCTTTATAATCACCCAGTTACGTTGTGACGTTTGGTAGCACACAAAGTGTTCCTCTGGCAAACGGGAGTTGCATAATCTCATAGTCATAGGAACAGGTATAAGTCATGAAGAAAGCAATAGCAACATAGTAAATGATCGGGTGCTAAGCTAACGGAATGGGTCATGTCAATCACATCATTCTCCTAATGATGTGATCCCGTTAATCAAATAACAACTCTTTGTCTATGGTTAGGAAACATAACCATCTTTGATTAACGAGCTAGTCAAGTAGAGGCATACTAGTGACACTTTGTTTGTCTATGTATTCACACATGTATTATGTTTCTGGTTAATACAATTCTAGCATGAATAATAAACATTTATCATGAAATAAGGAAATAAATAATAACTTTATTATTGCCTCTAGGGCATATTTCCTTTAGTCTCCCACTTGCACTAGAGTCAATAATCTAGTTCACATTGCCATGTGATTTAACACCAATAGTTCACATCATTATGTGACCAACACTCAAAGGGTTTACTAGAGTCCGTAATCTAGTTCACATCTCTATGTGATTAACACCCGAAGAGTACTAAGGTGTGATTATGTTTTGCCTGTGAGAGAAGTTTAGTCAACGGGTCTGCCATATTCAGATTCGTATGTATTTTGCAAATTTCTATGTCAACAATGCTCTACACGGAGCTACTCTAGCTAATTGCTCCCACTTTCAATATGCATCCAGATTGAGACTTAGAATCATCTGGATCAGTGTCAAAGTTTGCATCGACGTAACCCTTTACGACGAACCTTTTGTCACCTCCATTATCGAGAAACATATCCTTATTCCACTAAGGATAATTTTGACCGTTGTCCAGTGATCTACTTCCTAGATCACTATTGTATTCCCTCGCTTAACACAGTGTAGGGTATACAACAGATCTGATACACAGCATGGCATACTTTATAGAATCTATGGCTGAGGCATAGGGAATGACTTTCATTCTCTTTCTATCTTCTGCCTTGAGTCTTACTCAATTTCACACCTTGCAACACAGGCAAGAACTCTTTCTTTGACTGTTCCATTTTGAACTACTTCAAAATCTTGTCAAGGTATATACTCATTAAAAAAACTTATCAAGCGTCTTGATCTATCTCTATAGATCTTGATGCTCAATATGTAAGCAGCTTCACCGAGGTCTTTCTTTGAAAAACTCCTTTCAAATATTCCTTTATGCTTTGTAGAATAATTCTACATTATTTCCGATCAACAATATGTCATTGACATATATTTATCAGAAATGTTGTAGTGCTCCCACTCACTTTCTTGTAAATACAGGCTTCATCGCAAGTCTGTATAAAACTATATGCTTTGATCAACTTATCAAAGCGTATATTCCAACTCCGAGATGCTTGCACCAGTCCATAGATGGATCGCTGGAGCTTGCATATTTAGTTAACACCTTTAGGATCAACAAAACCTTCTAGTTGCATCGTATACAACTCTTCTTTAATAAATCCATTAAAGAATGCAGTTTTGTTTATCCATTTGCCGGATTTCATAAAATGCGGCAATTGCTAGTATGATTCGGACAGACTTAAGCATAGATACGAGTGAGAAACTCTCATCGCAGTCAACACCTTGAACTTGTCGAGAACCTTTTGTGACAATTCTAGCTTTGTAGATAGTAACACTACTATCAACGTCCATCTTCCTCTTGAAGATCCATTTAATCACAATGGCTCGCCGATCATTGGGCAAGTCAATCAAAGTCCATACTTTGTTCTCATACATGGATCTCATCTCAGATTTCATGGCCTCAAGCCATTTCGCGGAATCTGGGCTCATCATCGCTTCCTCATAGTTCGCAAGTTCGTCATGGTCTAGTAACATGACTTCCAGAACAGGATTACCATACCACTCTGGTGCGGATCTCACTCTGGTTTACCTAGGAGGTTCGGTAGTAACTTGATCTGAAGTTACATGATCATCATCATTAGCTTCCTCACTAATTGGTGTAGTAGTCACAAGAACAGATTTCTGTGATGAACTACTTTCCAATAAGGGAGAAGGTACAATTACCTTATCAAGTTTTCTACTTTCCTCCCACTCACTTCTTTCGAGAGAAACTCCTTCTCTAGAAAGGACCCATTCTCAGCAATGAATAACTTGCCTTCGGATCTGTGATAGAAGGTGTTGGGGATATTACTGCTGGGCGTAAACCGGCCTATATGGGCCGAATCAACTTCATCAGTAGTTCAAGAGTGCTAAAGCCCAAGAGGGCAACTGAGGGCCTAAGGCCCATAGTTGGTGCAAGACTTGTAGCTATAAACCGGCGTTTTAATATAAACTTGTATTATAAGTTAGGAATAAGGAGAGACCAACCCGGATACGAATATCGACCGGTGTTGGGACTCTGTGAACCGACGGGAGTCACCCGTGTATATAAGGGGACGACCCGGCGGCGGTTCAAGGACAACAGACAACAACTCGAGACATAGGCGAAGCTTGTTTGCTCCCTAGTCATCGAAACCCCATCAATCCCATCACAACTAGACGTAGGCTTTTACCTTCATCGAAGGGGCCGAACTAGTATAAACTCTCTTGCGTCCCTGTGTCCGCTTTAACCCCTTCAAGCTAACCTGTCGCGATGGCTCCACGACTAAGTCCTTTCTCTAGGACATCTGCCGTGACAAAACCACGACAGTTGGCGCCCACCGTGGGGCTATCGCACGATGGTTTCAGGTTCTTGGAGGGCCGCTTTGAAGGACTTGAGGGCTACGATGTAGGCCGGATGACTAAGAGTCATCGCGGCAAGCTCTACATCGACGACGCAGGCTGGGGCCCTGAGGCCGGCTCAGTGGAGTACGGGTACTGGGTCCCCTTTGGTGGCATTCACGTTTTTCATTGGCAAGATCGGTGAACCGGGCCCTGAGCCGGACATCTGCACCAACCTCATCGAGACGGCTCAGCGTGCGCGATCCGCCTGGGTTAAACCAGCCATGAAGCGTGCCTTCGTGGGAGTCATCCATGGAGGAAGCTATGGGGACGGATTGGAATCTCGCGGCGCGACCGTCGTTTGTTCCGATGACGAGTCTTCGACCGGAGAAACCGAGTCTCTTTATCAGCTACAAGATGGCCGGATTGGGGGCTGTTCCGATGGCGACAGTATTTCGGACCCCTCTGATCTGCACAACCGAGTTGGAATATTCATGGCCGGAACACAAGCAGCGCTTTATTCTTCGACAGCTACGGCAACAATCCCTGGTTCAGCAGCGGCGACGGCTGCCACGGCAGGAGGCCCTGTGTGCCCGCCGGCTCAGGTTCTCTCAGAGCTGTTTGATGCATTGGTTGTGCTTATGGCGGAAGCTAATCTGGCGGATCAGGACATCCACAACGTGGAGATTGCAAAGATAAAGGAACAGATCACCCAGGCCAAGGCGGATCTGGCAGCTGAGGACACCAGGATGGCCGCAGAGCGGGCCGCTTTGGACGCACAGGCCTACAGGCTCATGTTGGAACAGAGCGCGTCATAGGAAGTCATGAGGAGGAAGCACCGGTCCCGTTTGCCTTCGGTTTTCGAGGCCAGGGACCTTTTCAACACTCCAAGAGCAAGAACCGGCAATCTGCTGGAGGGAAACCAGGCAGAAGCCCCTGGGACCGGTGCACCGGTTCAGCCGCGTTAGATGGACCCACCTCGTCAAAACACCGGTATACCTCAGGCTGCTTTAACACCTCCAGGTCACTACTCCAACCCAATGGACAATCTTGTTGCCACCGCTGCAGGCTGGAGGCCATTCCAATTGAAGGTGACTCGCCACAGGCAGTAGAGACGCGACGGGTCAAGGAACTTCTGAGGACAGCTTTGGTCCAATAGGAAGCATACTCATACAGCCGCGACCGGATCCACTCGACCCCTCATCCAAGCCGGAGCTATAGCAGACATATGGATGAACCGGTAGTATCGAGTAATGAACAACGTGGAGCACCTCGTGGCAACAACCCGGCGGGTGGTGCTGATAACACTCAGGGAGTGGTGGACCGGGCCCGCGCGCGCAGGGAGGCCGAGTTGGCTGCACAGCATCAGGCTCGGCAGCTCACGCCGGTTCGTCCAACTATCTCGATCAAACTTGGTGTTACTTCTAGTTCTTTGGGGGTGCCTTGCCTTATCCCCGCTTTACGCAACGTGCGCCTGCCCAAGGATTTCAAAGGCCCACGCAAGGTACCAAATTACACGGTGGATCAACCTCCAGAGACATGGGTGGAGAGCTATGAGATGGCCATGGAGATGCTTGATGTGGATGACGTGGCGTGTGCGAAATACTTCACCATGATGCTTGAGGGAATGACCCGTACTTGGTTAAAAAGTTTGCCGGCTAATTCTATCAGTTCATGGGCCCAATTATGAGCCCGGTTTATCAGCAATTTCAAGGATACATGTAAACAGCCTATGTCGATAGTGGACTTAGCTGCCTGCGTCCAGGAGGAAGGAGAGTCGACGACTCATTGGGTGTTCCGGGTTTCACAAGTGTTACACTCATCAGACCGTATCAACGCTGACACCGCAGTATTAACCCTAGAAGGCAACTGTCGGTTTGGGCCCCTAAAGCTGAAGTTGGGACGGATGAAGCGTCATTGCATGGATATGGGGACCCTCATGGCCGCTTTGGTGAAGTATGCTGATTCTGATAGTACCAAGGATCCCGAATCTGATGATGACAAGGCAGGGAAGGGAAAGAGGAATAGCAACTCCAAAGGTTAGCAGCATCACTGGGCAGGTAACGGCAGTGGAGGCAAGCGTAAAGCGGATGGTAACATGGACTTTGTGGCTAATACCAACACGCAGGACAATGGCCAGCGACGCAAGGGTAGACCTAAAAACCGCAATGGGGCACCCCAACCCTAACCCAGACCGCCTGAATTATCTACTGAGCCAGCCCTGTCCAAGACATGGGACGAAGGAGGCGCCAGCAAACCACCTTTGGAAGGATTGCTTTATTATGCAGGAGTTCAAGAATTCTAATAATTTCCGGTGTGATAACGAATCTGGCGGTGGCTCAGGATCCGGTCCGGGTTACGGTGGAGGAAGTTCCGGTTCAAGATTTAAAGGTAATCCGGGCGGACATAATGGTCAAAATAGTCAGAACAACCAGGGTGGTTACAACCAACAGCAGCAATAGTCAGGTTACCAGAGCAACCCAAAGCAGTTGAGTAGTGGGCAGTACCATGTCTTCACCACTAGCTTGGACAAGCGACACCGGAAGGTTCAAAGGCGGACGGTCAACTCTGTTGAACCGGCCATACCCCGTTATCTACGTTGGTCTGAACAGCCAATCATATGGAGCAGAGAGGATCACCCTCCCTAGGTCGATAATCCGGGTCAGTTGGCTCTGGTGGTGGCGCCTCAGATGGGAGGTTATAAGTTCACCAAGGTGCTCATGGATGGAGGTAGCAGCATTAATATCTTATACTATGAGACCTTCCGTCGTATGGGACTGACAGATAAAAATCTTAAACTGTCTAATACGGTGTTCCACGGTGTAGTACCTGGCAGATCAGCGTATCTTGTTGGTAAGATAGCTCTGGAAGTGGCCTTTGGGGATAATCATGATTCCAGGTCAGAGACATTGATGTTTGAAGTGGTGAAAATCCAAAGTCCATATCACGCCCTATTTGGGCGACCGGCCTACGCCAAGTTTATGGCACGGCCCCGTTATGTGTATTTGCAGCTCAAGATGCCGGGTTACAAGGGGACAATAACGGTTCACGGAAGCCGCAAAATCGCTTTGGAGTGCGAGGAAGGAGATGCGGCCTATGCAGAGTCGGTTTGTGCCACCGAGGAGTTGAAGTATTATAAGGACAATGTTGATCCGGCGGACATGACTCCATTAAAGAAGCCAACTACGAAGCATGATCCGGCCCTGAAGTTCAAATCAGCAGCAGAAACTAAGCTTGTTGACTTCGTACCTGGCGATTCGTCCAAGCAGTTCAGCATCTATGCCAACTTGGATCCGAAATAGGAAAGCGCGCTCATCGAGTTCATCCGTGAGAATCGGGACATTTTTGCATGGAAGCCCTCTGACATGCCAGGTGTACCGAGGCAACTCGCTGAGCACACCCTTAATGTGGATCCTAAATATAAACCGGTGAAACAGTTCCTCCGCCGGTTTAACGAAGAGAGACGCAAGGCAATTGGAGAAGAGGTAGCCAGGCTCTTAGCAGTTGGCTTTATTGTTGAAGTTTTTCACCCTGAGTGGCTTGCCAATCCGGTGCTGGTCCTCAAGAAAAATGGCACCTGGCGCAAGTGTGTGGACTACACAGATCTTAATAAAGCTTGTCCAGCAGATCCTTTTGCCCTCCCCCGTATTGATCAAATTATTGATGCTACGGCGGGTTGTGAGCGTTTAAGTTTTTCGGATGCATATTCCGGCTATCATTAGATTAAAATGGCAGTTAAGGACCAGGAGAAGATGGCATTCATAACTCCCTTTGGAGCCTTCTGCTATGTGTCTATGCCCTTCAGGCTCAAGAGTGCCCAGGCAACTTATCAACGGTCTGTACAAAATTGTCTTCACAAGCAAATTGGCTGTAATGTACATGATTACGTGGATGATATCGTGGTTAAGTCCGGGGAGAAGGAGACTTTGATTGATGATTTCAAGGAAACCTTTGATAACTTGAGGACATACAAGATGATGCTTAATCCGGACAAGTGTGTCTTTGGTGTACCGGCAGGCAAGCTATTGGGTTTTCTGGTGTCCAACGGGGGAATTGAGGCTAATCCGGAGAAGATCACGGCCATCACCTCCCTGGCTAAACCGAAGTGTATCAATGATGTTCAATGACTGGCCGGCCGAATTGCCGTGTTAAGCCGGTTTATCAGTCGTCTTGGTGAGAAGGCAATCCCTTTGTAGCAGATGTTGAAAAAAACGGATCAGTTTGTTTGGAGTTCCACCGATGATGAAGCATTTGAGGACTTAAAGCGGCAATTGGCCAATCCGCCTGTGCTCGCCGCTCCCATTGACAAGGAGCCGTTACTGCTATATGTTGCTGCTAATGCTCGGGTGGTCAGTGTGGCTATTGTGGTGGAGCGAAAGGAGGAAGGTAAGGAGCATCCGGTTCAACGTCCGGTCTATTATATCAGCGAGGTACTAATCGAGTCCAAGCAAAGGTATCCGCATTGGCAAAAGCTGGTGTATGGAGTTTTTATGGCAAGACGGAAGCTTAAACAATACTTCCAAGGGCACCCAATTACGGTGGTCAGTTCTGCTCCTTTGGGAGATATCATCCAGAACCGAGAAGCAACTAGCCGGATTGCCAAGTGGGCTATAGAGCTTGGGCCGCACGGTTTGAAGTATGTGCCTCAAACGGCGGTTAAGTCTCAAGCACTTGTTGATTTCATCAATGATTGGACGGAAATGCAAGCACCTGAAGAAAAGCCGGATCACACGTATTGGACCATCCATTTTGACGGATCCAGGCAATTGGAAGGCTCAGGGGCTGGAGTCGTATTAACTTCCCCACGAGGTGATAAGTTTTGTTATGTTCTCCGCTTAATGTTCCCTTGTACTAACAATGCAGCTGAGTATGAAGCCTTGCTCCATGGTCTCCGGATGGCTAAGGAGATGAATCTAAGTCGAGTTAAGTGCTTCGGTGACTCGGACCTTGTGGCTCAGCAAGTGTCTGGCACTTGGGACTCCAAGGACCCACTCATGGCAGCATATCGTCGTGAGGTGGATATTGTTGCAGGTCATTTCAAAGGCTATCAGGTGGACCACGTGGACCGGCGGAAAAATGAAGCGGCGGACGCCTTAAGCCGGCTGGGCTCTCAGCGCAAACCGGTCCCGCCCAATGTTTTTCTGGATGTGCTGCACAACCCGTCGGTCAAGATCCCTGGTGAAGCGGACTTGGCTATTCCTGATCCGGAGGCTCAATTGGTGGAAGCTCTTCATGTTATTCCGGATTGGACGCTTCCTTACCTGGCATACAAGAACCGGGGCGAGTTACCAGAGGATGAACTCTGGCCCGACAGATAATCCGGCGATCCAAGTCTATGACTATTATCAATGGCGAGTTGCATCATTGCAGTGTGTCAGGAGCATTTCAACGCTGTGTGTCTCCTGAAGAAGGCCATGAAATTTTGCGTGAGATCCACGAAGGAGATTGTGGTCACCACGCCGGTTCAAAGTCTCTGGTGGCTAAAGCGTTTCACCATGGCTTCTATTGGTTAACTGCTCATGCTGATGCGGAGGATCTGGTCAGACGATGTGATGGTTGCCAAAGGTTTTCAAGACGTGCTCATGTACCGGCTCAAGAATTGAGAATGATTCCAATTACTTGGCCGTTTGCGACTTGGGGGCTGGGTATGGTTGGGCCTTTCAAAAGATCCAAAGATAAGAAGACCCACCTCCTGGTGGCGGTTGATAAGTTTACAAAGTGGGTGGAGGCAGAGCCTGTTAGCAAGTGTGATGCGGCCACGGCGGTTCAGTTCATCAAAAAAGTGATTTTTCGGTTTGGCTTTCCGCATAGTATCATCACGGATAACGGTACCAATTTGTCCAAAGGTGCCATGAAGGAGTTCTGCGAACGGGAGCACATCCGGCTCGACGTTTCATCAGTGGCACACCCACAGTCCAATGGTCAAGCAGAAAGGGCTAATCAAGAGATCTTGAGAGGCATCAAACCCCGGCTCATGGTTCCTTTACAAAGAACGCCGGGTTGTTGGGTAGAAGAATTACCATCTGTGTTATGGAGCATCAATACAACACCCAACAGATCAATAGGATACACACCGTTCTTCATGGTTTATGGAGCAGAGGCGGTTCTCCCCAGTGATATCCTTCATGATTCACCTCGTGTGACGGCTTATATTGAAGCGGACAATGAGACAGCACGGCAAGATGCTTTGGACCGGTTGGATGAAGAGTGTGACATAGCAGCCGCCCGATCGGCGATTTACCAACAGGATCTTCGTCGTTATCACAGTCACCGAGTCAGAACCAGAACCTTTCAGGAAGGAGATTTGGTGCTTCAGCTCATCCAAGATCATACTGATATGCATAAGCTATCCCCACCTTGGGAGGGGCCTTTCATGGTCAGCAAGAATCTGCACAACGGGTCATACTATCTGATCGATATTCGAGAGCATAAGGACTCACGTACATCAGAGGAGGAGACCAATAGGCCGTGGAACATAGCTCATCTTCGGCCTTACTATACGTGAGCCATTGGCTATACTTATGTACATATTACAACGATGTATATATTATGATTAAATATAATAAACCGGAACCTCAGCTAAAGCGGGGTATCTGTTCTTTTACATCATGTGTGGCTACACGGAGTTGCTCTAAACCGGCCTCCGGTTTACCCCTTGAGTTCGCTTTTTTTTGAAAAAGTATCATGTTATATCACTTGGAGGATTGGTCGTGTCCGAACCAATACCATACCTCTTGATAGGCGAGAGCCACCAGATCACTTGGGGACTTGGTCACGTCTGAACCAGTCATGCCTCTTGGTCGGCCTAAGGCCACAGAATCACTTGGGGGCTTGGTCGAACCCGAACCATTGCCATGCCACTTGGCCGGCATAAATGCCACGGTTTCATTTGGGGACCTGGCTAACTAGAACCATAGTTACACCTAACGGGAGCTTGGTCGTGTTCGGCCATGGTAACGCCATTTGATCAGCTCAAATAAACCTTTTTTGCAAACGGTTTTGTCATTGCATTTGCTTTACACTTTCCTTTAAAGGGATTTTCTTGCTTTTTATTGCGTTTTTTAAACCGACAAAGTTTTTCAACCAATCAATTGACGGAACACAGTTCACGTCAATCCAGAGACTATTTGCCCGGTTTGATCCTTGTTGTTAACATCCTCTTATGGAGTAACACGGTGTTTATTATAACCCGGCACGGTTTACATGGTAAACCAGCGTCATGTATATACAGGAGCTGTTATCTCCTCCAACAGTGTGGGTTTGCAAAACTCCGCTTCAAGATTGGCCAAGCCAACTTCACGCTTAACGATGGCAGGTATTATGTATCTCAAAATTTTGGTCATATACTTAAGAAATTTTTGGATGTTTTGACTTCATATATGCAGACATCATATTCCGCCGGACGGTACAACCGCGGTGGCACTTGAAGAGTTTCTTATTGCAGACAGTGCTTTGGAAAGTTCATCACCACAGGAAGAGCAAATTATGCACGAAGGCATATCAACATCAAAAGTATCAGCTAGCCTATTACAAGGAAACACGGTGCCCATAATAATATCATTGTTTTTCGCAAAGGAGAGGCAGTTTTAAAACCGGCTTCTGGTTCAAGCTTGGTCACCAGCCTGGCCTGATGGTTGTGGGTCATCCTGCGCCGCTTCAGCCTCCGTTTCTCTTTCGGTCACGTTGATTCTCTACTTCATTCTGAAATTCCTTGAACTTTTCAAAGGTTTCAGACTTGTGTTTCATCAAGTAGACATACCCATATCTACTCAAGTCATCTGTGAGAGTGAGAACATAACGATATCCTCCGCGAGCCTCAACACTCATTGGACCGCACACATCGGTATGTATGATTTCCAACAAGTTGGTTGCTCGCTCCATTGTTCCGGAGAACGGAGTCTTGGTCATCTTGCCCATGAGGCATGGTTCGCATGTGTCAAATGATTCATAATCAAGAGACTCTAAAAGTCCATCAGCATGGAGCTTCTTCATGCGCTTGACACCAATGTGACCAAGGCGGCAGTGCCACAAGTATGTGGGACTATCGTTATCAACTTTACATCTTTTGGTATTCACGCTATGAATATGTGTAACAGTACGTTCGAGATTCATAAACCATTGACCATCGGAGCATGACCATAAAACATATCTCTCATATAAATCGAACAACCATTATTCTCAGACTTAAATGAGTAGCCATCTCGTATTAAACGAGATCCAGATACAATGTTCATGCTCAAACTTGGCACCAAATAACAATTATTAAGGTTCAAAACTAATCCCGTAGGTAAATGTAGAGGTAGCGTGCCGACAGCGATCACATCGACTCTGGAACCATTCCCGACGCGCATCGTCACCTCGTCCTTCGCCAGTCTCCGCTTATTCCGCAGCTCCTGCTGTGAGTTACAAATATGAGCAACGGCACCGGTATCAAATACCTAGGAGTTACTATGAGTACTGGTAAGGTACACATCAATTACATGTATATCGAATATACCTTTAGTGTTGCCGGCCTTCTTATCCGCTAAGTATTTGGGGTAGTTCCGCTTCCAGTGACCCTTCCCTTTGCAATAAAAGCACTCAGTCTCAGGCTTGGGTCCATTCTTTGACTTCTTCCTGGCAACTGGCTTACCAGGCGTGGCAACCTCCTTGCCGTCCTTCTTGAAGTTCTTCTTACCCTTGCCCTTCTTGAACTTAGTGGTCTTATTGACCATCAACACTTGATGCTCTTTCTTGATTTCAACCTCTGCTGACCTCAGCATAGAAAATACTTCAGGAATGGTCTTTACCATCCCCTGCATATTGTAGTTCATCACAAAGCTCTTGTAGCTTGGTGGGAGCGACTGAAGGATTCTGTCAATGACTGCCTCATCAGGGAGGTTAATATTCAGCTGGGTCATACGGTTGTGCAACCCAGACATCTTGAGTATGTGCTCACTGACAGAACTATTTTCCTCCATCTTACAACTATAGAACTTGTCGGAGATGTCATATCTCTCGACCCGGGCGTGACCTTGGAAAACTAGTTTCAGCTCCTCGAACATCTCATATGCTCCGTGATGCTCAAAACGCTTTTGGAGCCCCGGTTCTAAACTGTAAAGCGTGCCGCACTGAACGAGGGAGCAATCATCAGCACGAGACTGCCAAGCATTCATAATGTCTTGGTTCTCTGGGACGGGAGCGTCACCTAGCGGTCCTTCTAGGACATATTGTTTCCTGGCAGCTATGAGGATGATCCTCAGGTTCCGGACCCAGTCCGTATAGTTGCTGCCATCATCTTTCAGCTTGGTTTTCTCTAGGAACGCGGTGAAGTTCATGTTGACATGAGCGTTGGCCATTTGATCTACAAGACATATTTGCAAAGGTTTTTAGACTAAGTTCATGATAATTAAGTTCTAATCAAATTATGAACTCCCACTCAGATTAGACATCCCTCTAGTCATCTAAGTGTTACACGATCCGAGTCGACTAGCCCGTGTCCGATCATCACGTGAGACGGACTAGTCATCATCGGTGAACATTCTCATGTTGATCGTATCTTCCATACGACTCGTGTTCGACCTTTCGGTCTCCATGTTCCGAGGCCATGTCTGCACATGCTAGGCTCGTCAAGTTAACCCTAAGTGTTTTCGCTGTGTAAAACTGTCTTACACCCGTTGTATGTGAACGTAAGAATCCATCACACCCGATCATCACGTGGTGCTTAGAAGCGATGAACTGTAGCAACGGTGCACAGTTAGGGGAGAACACTTCTTGAAATTTTTGTAAGGGATCATCTTATTTACTACCGTCGTCCTAAGTAAACAAGATGCATAAACATAATAAACATCACATGCAATTATATAAAGTAGTGACATGATATGGCCAATATCATATAGCTCCTTTGATCTTCATCTTCGGGGCTCCATGATCATCTTGTCACCGGCATGACACCATGATCTCCATCATCATGATCTCCATCATCGTGTCTTCATGAAGTTGTCACGCCAACGACTACTTCTACTTCTATGACTAACGCGTTTAGCAATAAAGTAAAGTAAGTTACATGGCGTTCTTCAATGACACGCAGGTCATACAAAAAATAAAGACAACTCCTATGGCTCCTGCTGGTTGTCATACTCATCGACATGCAAGTCGTGAATCCTATTACAAAGAACATGATCTCATACATCACAATTCATCATTCATCACAACTTCTGGCCATATCACATCACATGATCAATCGCTGCAAAAACAAGTTAGACGTCCTCTAATTGTTGTTGCATCTTTTACGTGGCTGCAATTGGGTTCTAGCAAGAACGTTTTCTTACCTACGAATAACCACAACGTGATTTTGTCAACTTCTATTTACCCTTCATAAGGACCCTTTTCATCGAATCCGCTCCAACTAAAGTGGGAGAGACAGACACCCGCCAGCCACCTTATGCAACTAGTGCATGTCAATCGGTGGAACCGGTCTCACGTAAGCGTACGTGTAAGGTTGGTCCAGGCCGCTTCATCCCACAATACCGTTGAAGCAAGAAAAGACTAGTAGGGGCAAGTAAGTTGACAAGATCCACGCCCACAACAAAATTGTGTTCTACTCGTGCAAAGAGAACTACGCATAGACCTAGCTCATGATGCCACTGTTGGGGAACGTTGCAGAAAATTAAAAAATTTCCTACGGTTTCACCAAGATCCATCTATGAGTTCATCTAAGCAACGAGTCAAGGGGAAGAGTTTGCATCTACATACCACTTGTAGATCGAGTGCGGAAGCGTTCAAGGGGATGGTGATGATGGAGTCGTACTCGACGTGATTCGGATCACCGATGACCAAGTGCTGAACGGACAGCACCTCCGCGTTCAACACACGTACGGGACGGACGATGTCTCCTCCGTCTTGATCCAGCAAGGAGGAAGGAGAGTTTGAGGAAGGCAGCTCCAAGGGCAGCACGACGGCGTGGTGCAGTTGGTGCAGCAGTATTCCGACAGAGCTTCGCCGAGCACGTACGGAGGAGGAGAGGTGTTGGGGAGGGGAGGGGCTGCGCCTTGAGTTGTGTCGTACAGCAGCCCTCCCCTCACCCCTCTTTATATAGGAGAAGGGGCAAGGGGGGCCGGCCCTCTAGGGAAACCCTAGAGGGGGGCGGCGGCCAAGGGGTGGGGGGCTTGCCCCCCAAGCAAGGGGGGTGCGCCCCCTTTAGGGTTTCCCCCCCAACCCTAGGCGCATGGGCCCAAGGGGGGGCGCGCCAAGCCCACTAGGAACTGGCTGCTATCCCTACGCAGCCCAAGTGGCCCCCCGAGAGGGGTGGTCCCTCCCGGTGGACCCCCGGAACCTCTCCGGTGGTCCCGGTACAATACCGGTATGACCCCGAAACTTTTTGGTGCCCGTTTAACAACTTCCCATATATAAAACTTTACCTCCGGACCATTCCGGAATTCCCCGTGACGTTCGGGATCTCATCCGGGACTCCGAACAACATTCGGTAATCACATACTTGTGTTCCTGATAACCCTAGCGTCACCGAACCTTAAGTGTGTAGACCCTACGGGTTCGGGAGACATGCAGACATGACCGAGACTCTCCGGTCAATAACCAACAGCGGGATCTGGATACCCGTGTTGGCTCCCACATGCTCCTCGATGATGTCATCGGATGAACCACGATGTCGAGGATTCGATCAAACCCCGTATACAATTCCCTTTGTCAATCGGTACGTTACTTGCCCGAGACCCGATCGTCGGTATCCCAATACCTTGTTCAGTCTCGTTACCGGCAAGTCACTTTACTCGTACCATAATGCATGATCCCGTGACCAAACACTTGGTCACCTTGAGCTCATTATGATGATGCATTACCGAGTGGGCCCAGAGATACCTCTCCGTCATACGGAGTGACAAATCCCAGTCTCGATCCGTGTCAACCCAACAGACACTTTCGGAGATACCTGTAGTGCACCTTTATAATCACCCAGTTACGTTGTGACGTTTGGTACACCCAAAGCACTCCTACGGTATCCGGGAGTTACACGATCTCATGGTCGAAGGAAGAGATACTTGACATTGGAAAAGCTCTAGCAAACGAACTAACCAACCTTTGTGCTATGCTTAAGATTGGGTCTTGTCCATCACATCATTCTCCTAATGATGTGATCTCGTTATCAACGACATCCAATGTCCATAGCCAGGAAACCATGACTATCTGTTGATCACAACGAGCTAGTCAACTAGAGGCTCACTAGGGACATATTATGGTCTATGTATTCACACGATTATTACGATTTCCGGATAATACAGTTATAGCATGAATAAAAGACTATTATCATGAACAAAGAAATATAATAATAATACTTTTATTATTGCCTCTAGGGCATATTTCCAACAATTTCTTCATCGGTGAGCTGGATTTTGGAATGTCGCAGTGGGTCATCAACACTGCCGGTATACTCGCACATCAAACCGGAGCGCTGACTAAGGGGCAGTATGCTCCATGATATCCAACAGCGAGCGAGATCAACCCCTGTTAAACCGTTGGCCATAAAGGCTCTGAGCTTTGACAGTTGAGGAGCATATTTGCTTCTCTCCTGGGCAGTCAATCTTTGCGGAAAAGGGTGTGTATTGCTGAGCCGCTCCGGATGAAAGCCAGGCAAGGGATTCTCACCAGCAGGGGAGGTGTGTTTGCAATAGAACCATGTTTGATTCCATTCTTTGGGGTGGCTGTGCAGTTTGGCGTGAGGGTATGTAACCTCTTTCCTTTTCTGGATCGCCACGCCACCCAACTCCGTATTAGAGCCGTCAGTAAACTCAGTATGGCGGTTTAGATGGAAAAGGTCTCTGAACAATTCCACTGTGGGCTCCTCTTGAAAAAACGCCTCACAAAGCACTTGGAAGTGACACATATTTGTAACAGAGTTGGGGCCAGTGTCTTGTGGATGGAGTTGGAAATCGGCTAAAACATCCCGGTAAAATTTGGAACCGGGCGGCTTAAAGCCCCGGGCTAAGTGATCTACGAAAACAACGACCTCTCCTTCTTGAGGTGTGGGAGGGCATTCTTTGCCAGGAGCCCTCCAATGGATGGTATCTTTGCTGCCTAAAGCGCCGATCAGGACTAAATCGTCCAGCTGAGACTCTGTGACGCGAGAAGGAACCCAATTGCACTCATATACTTGCTTGGCCATGATAAAATCTACAAGGTAGAAGATCCCGGTTCAAAAATGCAGTGATCAAGGTACATTGATATGTGCAATGCTAAACCGGAGACAGGTCTATCTGAACCGGAGTTTTATGAAGCAACAACATCTGGCGGTTCAACAAGGGGACTAATGGTATATACCGGTTTGGCAAGTTTTTTCTACAAGGTTAAACCGCCTGATCTAAACATTGAAACAGATGAGATTGCGGATGGATAAGTATGCAGAAACAGGTTTCACAAGATTTTTCTACAGCGTTGGATCTGAAGCAAGTTCAGAAAAGAGATAATTATTTAGAGGTTCAAAAGGAGCAGTACCGAATCAATGAGAAAAACATTCATATAGATTTATGGTTTTGAGATGCGTAAGTGAAGGCGAAGGTTAAACAACTACCATTGCACAGGATAAAGTTTGCGGATTCATCTAAAGATCTGTCGTATGAGCAAGCGGCAGACGATGAACACTGAAGAACTGTGAAACCCTAAAACAGATCTGCGGGGGAAAGGATAGAAGATTTACCGGAGCTGAGGAAGACGCAGAAAGTTGCCGTGATGCTCTGGTGCGCCTAGGTTGATGCAGCGGCCAAGGTTGAGGCAGAGGTCGATGGTGGCGGCGGATCTCTGAAGCCGGGCGATGCGAGGAAGACAAAGCAGAAGGGGAAGAAGGGAAAGAGAAAGGAAATGACCCCTCGGTCCTATTTATAAGGCAAAGGACATGTGTCAGGTGCGACAATCAAGGGGCCACGAAATGGAGCTGTCGCCTCGATTTCCACATATCTATTAAACAAAGAAGCACAATGGATATCTTCGTTATGACAGGTGACGTCACTCCGGTTTACAACAATCAGAGACGATGACATCATGGCGGTTCACCAATTTATGAGAAGATGTTGAAGATGAAGTTTTTGTTAAAGGATTGACATGAACCTGTTCAAATCAATCTGGGGCCTAATGTTGGGGATATTACTTCTGGGCGTAAACCGGCCTATCTGGGCCGAATCAACTTCATTAGTAGTTCAAGAGTGCTAAAGCCCAAGAGGGCAACTGAGGGCCTAAGGCCCATAGTTGGTGCAAGACTTGTAGCTATAAACCGGCGTTTGTATATAAACTTGTATTATAAGTTAGGAATAAGGAGAGACCAACCCGGATACGAATATCGACCGGTGTTGGGACTCTGTGAACCGACGGGAGTCACCCGTGTATATAACAGGACGACCCGGCGGCGGTTCAAGGACAACAGACAACAACTCGAGACATAGGCGAAGCTTGTTTGCTCCCTAGTCATTGAAACCCCATCAATCCCATCACAACTAGACGTAGGATTTTACCTTCATCGAAGGGGATGAACTAGTATAAACTCTCTTGCGTCCCTGTGTCCGCTTTAACCCCTTCAAGCTAACCCGTCGTGATGGCTCCACGACTAAGTCCTTTCTCTAGGACATCTGCCGTGACAAAACCACGACAGAAGGTGTACCCAATAGTCTCCTTTGGGTATCCTATGAAGACATATTTCTCCGATTTGGGTTTGAGCTTATCAGGATAAAACTTTTTCATATAAGCATCGCAACCCCAAACTTTAAGAAACGACAACTTAGGTTTCTTGCCAAACCATAGTTCATACGGTGTCGTCTCAACGGATTTAGATGGTGCCCTATTTAACGTGAATGCAGCTGTCTCTAATGCATAACCCCAAAACAATAGTGGTAGATCGGTAAGAGACATCATAGATCGCACCATATCTAATAAAGTACGGTTATGACATTCGGACACACCATTACACTGTGGTGTTCCAGGTGGCGTGAGTAGTGAAACTATTTCACATTGTTTTAACTGAAGGCCAAACTCGTAACTCAAATATTTTACTTCTGCGATCATATCGTAGAAACTTTTATTTTTATTACGATGATTCTCCACTTCACTCTGAAATTCTTTGAACTTTTCAACTGTTTCAGACTAGTGTTTCATTAAGTAGATATATCCATATCTGCTCAAATCATCTGTGAAGGACAGAAAATAACGATACCCGCCGCGAGCCTCAACACTCATCGGATCACATACATCAGTATGTATTATTTCCAATAAGTCAGTTGCTCGCTCCATTGTTCCGGAGAACGGAGTCTTAGTCATCTTGCCCATAAGGCATGGTTCGCAAGCATCAAGTGATTCCAAAATACCATCAGCATGCAGTTTCTTCATGCGCTTTACACCAATATGACCTAAATGGCAGTGCCACAAATAAGTTGCACTATCATTATTAACTTTGCATCTTTTGTCTTCAATATTATGAATATGTGTATCACTACGATTGAGATCCAATGAACCATTTTCATTGGGTGTGTAACCATATAAGGTTTTATTCATGTAAACAGAACAACAATTATTCTCTAACTTAAATGAATAATCGTATTGCAATAAACATGATCAAATCATATTCATGCTCAACGCAAACACCAAATAACACTTATTTAGGTTCAACACTAATCCCGAAAGTATAGGGAGTGTGCGATGATGATCATATCAATCTTGGAACCACTTCCAACACACATCGTCACTTCACCCTTAACTAGTCTCTGTTCATTCTGCAACTCCCGTTTCGAGTTACTACTCTTAGCAACTAAACTAGTATCAAATACTGAGGGGTTGCTATAAACACTAGTAAAGTACACATCAATAACATGTATATCAAATATACTTATGTTCACTTTGCCATCCTTCTTATCCGCCAATCACTTGGGGTAGTTCCGCTTCCAGTGAGCAGTCCCTTTGCAGTAGAAGCACTTAGTCTCAGTCTTAGGACCAGACTTGGGCTTCTTCACTTGAGCAGCAACTTGCTTGCTGTTTTTCTTGAAGTTCCCCTTTTTTCCTTTGCCCTTTTATTGAAACTAGTGATCTTGTCAACCATCAACACTTGATGCTCTTTCTTGATTTCTACCTTCATCGATTTCATCATCATGAAAAGCTCAGGATTCGTTTTCGTCATCCCTTGCATACTATAGTTCATTACGAAGTTCTACTAACTTGGTGATGGTGACTAGAGAATTCTGTCAATCACTATCTTATCTGGAAGATTAACTCCCACTTGATTCAAGCGATTGTAGTACCCAGACAATCTGAGCACATGCTCACTAGTTGAGCGATTCTCCTCCATCTTTTAGCTATAGAACTTGTTGGAGACTTCATATCTCTCAACTCGGGTATTTGCTTCGAATATTAACTTCAACCCCTGGAACATCTCATATGGTTCATGACGTTCAAAACATCTTTGAAGTCCTGATTCTAAGCCGTTAAGCATGGTGCACTAAACTATCAAGTAGTCATCATATTGAGCTAGCCAAACGTTCATAACGTCTGCATCTGCTTCTGCAATAGGTCTGTCACCTAGCGGTGCATCAAGGACATAATTCTTCTGTGCAGCAATGAGGATAAACCTCATATCACGGATCCAATCCGCATCATTGCTACTAATATATTTCAACACAATTTTCTCTAGGAACATATCAAAATAAACATTTGAAAGCAACAACACGAGCTATTGATCTACAACATAATTTGCAAAATGCTACCAGGACTAAGTTCATAATAAATTTAAGTTCAATTAATCATATTACTTAAGAACTCTCACTTAGATAGACATCCCTCTAATCCTCTAAGTGATCACGTGATCCAAATCAACTAAACCATGTCCGATCATCACGTGAGATGGAGTAGTTTCATTGGTGAACATCACTATGTTGATCATATCTACTATATGATTCATGCTCGACCTTTCGGTCTCCGTGTTCCGAGGCCATATCTGTATATGCTTGGCTCGTCAAGTATAACCTGAGTATTCCGTGTGTGCAACTGTTTTGCACCCGTTGTATTTGAACGTAGAGCCTATCACACCCGATCATCACGTGGTGTCTCAGCGCGAAGAACTTTCGCAATGGTGCATACTCAGGGAGAACACTTTTTGATAATTAGTGAGAGATCATCTTAAAATGCTACCGTCAAACAAAGAAAAAATAAGATGTATAAAAGATAAACATCATATGCAATCAAAATATGTGACATGATATGGACATCATCATCTTGTGCCTTTGATCTCTATTTCCAAAGTACTATCATGATCTATATCGTCACCGGCATGACACCATGATCTCCATCATCTTGATCTATATCAATGTGTTGTCACATGGTCGTCTCGCCAACAATTGCTCTTGCAACTATTGCTATCGCATAGCGATAAAGTAAAGCAATTATTTGGCGCTTGCATCTTATGCAATAGAGAGACAACCATTAGGATTTTGCCATTTGCCGATAACTTCAACAAAACATGATCATCTCATACAACAACTTATATTTCATCACGTCTTGACCATATCACATCACAACATGCCCTGCAAAAACAAGTTAGACGTCCTCTACTTTGTTGTTGCAAGTTTTACGTGGCTGCTACGGGCTTAGCAAGAACCGTTCTTACCTACGCATCAAAACCACAACGATAGTTTGTCAAGTTGGTGCTGTTTTAACCTTCGCAAGGACCGGGCGTAGCCACACTTGGTTCAATTAAAGTTGGAGAAACTGACACCCGCCAGCCACCTATGTGCAAAGCACGTCGGTAGAACCAGTCTCGCGTAAGCGTACGCGTAATGTCGGTCCGGGCCGCTTCATCCAACAATACCGTCGAACCAAAGTATGACCTGCTGGTAAGCAATATGACTTATATCGCCCACAACTCACTTGTGTTTTACTCGTGCACATAACATCAACACATAAAACCTAGGCTCGGATGCCACTGTTGGGGAACGTAGTAATTTCAAAAAAATTCCTACGCACACGTAAGATCATGGTGATGCATAGCAACGAGAGGGGAGAGTGTTGTCTACGTACCCTCGTAGACCGACAGCGGAAGCGTTATGACAACGCGGTTGATGTAGTCGTATGTCTTCACAGCCCGACCGATCAAGCACCGAAACTACGGCACCTCCGAGTTCTAGCACATGTTCAGCTCGATGACGATCCCCGGACTCCGATCCAGCAAAGTGTCGGGGAAGAGTTCCGTCAGCACAACGGCGTGGTGACGATCTTGATGTTTTACCGTCGCAGGGCTTCGCCTAAGCACCGCTACAATATTATCGAGGATTATGGTGGAGGGGGGCACCGCACACGGCTAAGAGAACGATCTCGAAGATCAACTTGTGTGTCTATGGGGTGCCCCCTACCCCCGTATATAAAGGAGTGGAGGAGGGGAGGGCCGGCCCTCTCTATGGCGCGCCCTAGGGGAGTCCTACTCCCACCGGGAGTAGGATTTCCCTTTTCCTAGTCCAACTAGGACTCCTATGTAGTAGGAGTAGGAGACAAGGAAGGGGAAGAGGGAAGAGAAGTAAGGAGGGGGCGCAGCCCCTCCCCCTAGTCCAATTCGGACTAGGCCTTGGGGGGCGCGGCCTGCCTCTCCCTCTCCCCTAAAGCCCAATAAGGCCCATATACTTCTTCCCCCGTATTCCCGTAACTCCCCGGTACTCCAAAAAATACCCGAACCACCCGGAACCTTTCCGATGTCCGAATATAGTCGTCCAATATATCGATCTTTACGTCTCGACCATTTCGAGACTCCTCGTCATGTCCCCGATCTCATCTGGGACTCCGAACTCCTTTGATACATCAAAACTCATAAACTCATAATATAACTGTCATCGAAACCTTAAGCGTGCGGACCCTATGGGTTCGAGAACAATGTAGACATGACCGAGACACGTCTCCGGTCAATAACCAATAGCGGAACCTGGATGCTCAAATTGGCTCCTACATATTCTACGAAGATCTTTATCGGTCAGACCGCATAACAACATATGTTGTTCCCTTTGTCATCGGTATGTTACTTGCCCGAGATTTGATCGTCGGTATCTCAATACCTAGTTCAATCTCGTTACCGGCAAGTCTCTTTACTCGTTCCGTAATACATCATCTCGCAACTAACTCATTAGTTGCAATGCTTGCAAGGCTTATGTGATGTGCATTACCGAGAGGGCCCAGAGATACCTTCTCCGACAATCGGAGTAACAAATCCTAATCTCGAAATACGCCAACCCAACATGTACCTTTGGAGACACCTGTAGAGCTCCTTTATAATCACCCAGTTACGTTGTGATGTTTGGTAGCACACAAAGTGTTCCTCCGGCAAACGGGAGTTGCATAATCTCATAGTCATAGGAACATGTATAAGTCATGAAGAAAGAAATAGCAATATACTAAACGATCGGGTGCTAAGCTAATGGAATGGGTCATGTCAATCACATCATTCTCCTAATGATGTGATCCCGTTAATCAAATAACAACTCTTTGTCTATGGTTAGGAAACATAACCATCTTTGATTAACGAGCTAGTCAAGTAGAGGCATACTAGTGACACTCTGTTTGTCTATGTATTCACACATGTATTATGTTTCTGGTTAATACAATTCTAGCATGGATAATAAACATTTATCATGAAATAAGGAAATAAATAATAACTTTATTATTGCCTCTAGGGCATATGTCCTTCAGTGAGATGGAGTAGTTTTCAGTGGTGAACATCACTATGTTGATCATATCTACTATATGATTCGCGTTCGACCTTTCGGTCTCTGTGTTCTGAGGCCATATCTGCATATTCTAGGCTCGTCAAGTTTAACCCGAGTATTCTGCACATGCAAAACTGGCTTGCACCCGTTGTATGTGAACGTAGAGCTTATCACACCCGATCATCACGTGGTGTCTCGGCACGACGAATTATAGCAACGGTGCATACTCAGGGAGAACACTTATACCTTAAAATTTAGTGAGGGATCATCTTATAATGCTACTGCCGTACTAAGCAAAATAAGATGCATAAAGGATAAACATCACATGCAATCAAAATATGTGACATGATATGGCCATCATCATCTTGTGCCTTTGATCTCCATCTCCAAAGCACCGTCATGATCTCTGTCGTGGAATTGTCACAGTAGATGTCCTAGAAAAAGGACTTAGTCGTAGGGCCATCGCAACTAGGAAGCTTAAAGGGGTTGATCGGGACAGAGGACACGAGAGGTTTATACTAGTTCGGCCCCTTACGATGAAGGTAAAAGCATACGTCTACTTGTGTTGGAATTGATGGGGTTTCGATGACCACAGAGCGAATCCGCTTTGCCTGGCTTCGAGTTGTTGTTTCTCGTCCTAAGACGCCGCCGGGTAGTCCCCTTATATACATGGGTTGACGCCTGGCGGCCTACAGAGTCCCGGATGGCTCATAAAACGTGTCTGGCTCGGTGACTTCTTTTA
This sequence comes from Triticum aestivum, assembly GCF_018294505.1. Taxonomy (NCBI): domain Eukaryota; kingdom Viridiplantae; phylum Streptophyta; class Magnoliopsida; order Poales; family Poaceae; genus Triticum; species Triticum aestivum. Next base: position 601,982,181 of record NC_057812.1, read on the forward strand.
TATGCCTTTCTTTACAAGTCTTTCTTTACATACGGCGGTTTACAATATTGGGCCTTAAGCCGCCTCTGGGCTTAGGCCTTCTACAAGTCTTAATAAACTATCGCCTTGAATATTATTGGGCTTCTTTTGTAACCCGCCATTGGGGTTGACCCGGCCCCTCTTGGCGGGTCTTACCTGGTAGCTATATTCCCAACATTAGGCCCCAGGTTGACTTGAACTTTGTTCTTTGTCAATCTTCAATACTTAAACGAAATCCATCTTCCTCTCTTCGTAAAAACTCTGTAACCCGCCATGATGTCATCTTCTGAAAACACCAAAGCCTGCTATGACGTCATCTTCAACCTGGTCTTTAGTTGGATAATCATTATTTGGGTCTTCCTCGATTTTCGCGCCTGCCTGTTCGCTTATCCCCTTATAAATAGGCACGACCTGGTCTTTTCTCATTCTTCCCTCTCTTCATCTTCTTCCTCTTGCAACCCTACTGCTGCTCGAGCTCCGCCGCCGTCGCAGAGCACCTCGTCTTCGTCGACCTTGGCCGCTGCATCAACCTGAATCGGTCCAGAGAACGGCGGCGACCCTCCGCAGAAGATCTGTGGTTGTAAGTGTTTTACCTTCCTGCTCCTCAGATCCGCATTAGGGTTTCTAGGTTTCTGCGTGTTCTTCATAGTTCATCACAGTTTCTTCGTAGTTCTTCCACTACAGCTTCTTCTTGATCCAAAAAGAACATATACTCATGTGGTAGTTGTTTTGTGCCCATTCTTGATACTAGTAGATCCCTTTTTCTGGTACAAATACCTCATTAGAACTCACGAACATCTGTGCTAGATTTTTAGGTCTAGAATATTTTCCATTTTGAATGGCCATTTGATCCAGAATAATATCAAGAAATTAGGAAACTTGTTTGCCTCAACACTTGGTCAATTCTGTTTCTAGCATTTCTCAAATATCTGTAGTCATGGCGGCTTATTACGCCGGCTCACTTTTCCCTTATATGACATTAGCCCTTACTTAAGCCGCCATTACTCATTTGCACTTATTACGCCGTAACCATGGATAATCTTCATCGTTTAATAGGGTGCTTAGGTCAGCCTTGACTTTAAAGGGAGGAATTTCATGAAACTTTTCATAATCTTCAGACATGTCTGTCTTGCCCTCCAATCCCATGATGTCTCTTTTTCCTGAAAGAACTATGTGGCGCTTTGGCTCATCGTATGATGTATTCGCTTCCTTATCTTTTCTTTTTCTCGGTTTGGTAGACATGTCCTTCACATAGAAAACATGCGCCACATCATTGGCTAGGACGAATGGTTCGTCTGTGTACCCAAGATTGTTCAGATCCACTATTGTCATTCCGTACTATGGGTCTACCTGTACCCCGCCTCCTGACAGATTGACCCATTTGCACTGAAACAAAGGGACCTTAAATCATGTCCATAGTCAAGTTCCCGTATGTCCACTATGTAACCATAATATGTGTCCTTTCCTCTCTTGGTTGATGCATCAAAGCGAACACCACTGTTATGGTTGGTGCTCTTTTGATCTTGGGCGATCGTGTAAAATGTATTCCCATTTATCTCGTACCCTTTGTAAGTTAATACAGTCTAAGATGGTCCCCTGGCCAACGAGTACAACTCATCAGAAATAGTGTTGTCACCCCTGAGACGTGTTTGCAACCAACTGCCAAAAGTCCTGATGTGTTCAGATGTAATCCAGTCATCACACTGCTCCGGGTGTTTGGAGCGCAGAATGTTCTTGTGTTCATCGACATACGCAGTCACCAAGGTAGAGTTCTGTAGCTGTGTAGTGTGCTTGAGACCAAGAATTCCCGTCCCTACATATTATTGAGCCCCCTCCTAGCGTGCCTTTTCCAGTCAGTCTCCCCACATACCGCGATTGAGGGAGACCAATCTTCTTAAGGTCAGGAATGAAGTCAACACAAAACCCAATGACATCCTCTGTTTGATGGCCCATGGAGGTGCTTACTTCTGGCCTAGCGCGATTACAGACATATTTCTTTATGACTCACATGAACCTCTTAAAGGGAAACATATTGTGTAGAAATACAGGGCCCAGAACGACAATCTCGTCGACTAGATGAAATAGGACGTGTGTCATGATATTGAAGAAGGATGGTGGGAACACCAGCTCGAAACTGATAATACATTGCGCCACATCACTCCTTAACCTTAGTAGGATTTCTGTGTCGATCACCTCCTGAGAGATTGCATTGAGGAATGCACATAGCTTCACAATGGCTAATCGAACATTTTTCGTTAGAAGCCCCCTCAATGCAACTGAAAGCAGTTGCATCATAATCACGTGGCAGTCATGAGACTTTAGGTTCTGGAACAACAATCTCCCTTTATATTCGACGAGAAGTCAGACGGGACCTTCATACTGAGCAGGCATTCAAAGAAGATTTCCTTCTCTTCTTTGGTAAGAGTGTGACTGGCAGGACCTTCATACTGCTTTGGAGGCATGTCGTCTTTTTCGTGCACACATTGATGGTCCTCCCATGCCTCCGGTGTATCTTCTGTCTTCCCCTACACGCCCAAGAAGCCTAGCAGGTTCACGCAAAGGTTCTTCGTCACGTGCATCATGCCGATTGAAGAGCGGACCTCTAGGTCCTTCTAGTAGGGTAGGTCCCAAAATATAGATTTATTCTTCCACATGGGTGTGCGTCCCTCAGCGTCATTCAGAACAGATAGTCCGTCGGGATCCTTTCCAAAGATTATTTGTAAATCATTGATCATAGCAAGTACGTGATCACCGGTACGGATGGCGGGCTTCTTCCGATGATCTGCCTCGTCTTTGAAATGCTTGCCTTTCTTTCGACATTGATGGTTGGTCGGAAGAAATCGATGATGCCCCAGGTACACATTCTTCATGCATTTGTCTAGGTATATACTTTCGGTGTCATCTAAACAAAGCGTGCATGCGTGGTATCCCTTGTTTGTCTGTCCTGAAAGGTTGCTGAGAGCAGGTCAATCATTGTCGGTTCATGTATGTGCATTATATATAATTAAGTGTGTCAAAAACCATTACAGAATATCATGAATAGATAAGTGATCAAATTAATAGAAGTCCATCATCATATTAAAACCAAAGTACATACATAGTTCTCATTGAACAACATATAGCTCTCCAGAGAATCTAATTAAACCATACATTGAAACTATCTAAAACATTTCAATGCAACAACAAATGCGATCGTAATCGCAACCAAGGTAACAATTGATCCAACGGCATAGTGATACCAAGGCTCGGTATGAATGGCATATTTTCTAATCTTTCTAATCTTCAAGTGTATTGCATCCATCTTGATCTTGTGATCATCGACGACATCCGCAACACGCAACTCCAATATCATCTTCTCCTCCTCAATTCTTTTTATTTTTTCTTCAAGTAATTGTTTTCTTCTTCAACTAAATTTAACCTCTCGACAATAGGATCGGTTGGAATTTCCGGTTCACATACCTCCTAGATAAAAAAAATATGTCACGTTGGTCGGCATAAATGTCATAAACAATAAATTAACCAAATAGTTGTAAAAGATAATATATGCCACATCTGAATCATAGACAGGACAAGGGCCGACGAAGGCGGATACCAAAATCATCGCACTATATAATAACAAACAATAATAAAAGTAAGAAAATTACACAAGTATCTATCTAAATCATACAAGTAAGAACTTTTTTCTTTTAGAAAGAACATAAGATCAAGAGGCTCACCACGGTGGTGCCGGCGACAAGATCGACGCGGGCGATCGACGGCGGTGAGGACGGGGACAGGACAGGACGGACTGCCAAACCTAGACAAATCTCGAGGAAAATGGAGTTTGGACAAGGAGCTTTGAGAGGAGAAAGCTTAAGTATGGCTCGGGCATTTCATCGAACACCTCATGAGCATAGGAGGTGAGCTAGAGCACCACAAAGGTCTCCAACGGCCGGCCAGAAAAACAGAGCAGTGGAGTGCTCTGCTCGCGGGCGAGGGGGTATATATAGACATTCTACTAGTGAGCGGGCGTCAGGCTCGTCACCGGAGCCGGAGCACGGCCTTGAGCAGCAGCTCAAGAGGAGCATCAGCGAGAGGATGGATTTCCTCATACCATCGGACATTCTCTGAGACGTGCTACTGCTACGTGAAGGAGTGGAAACAACTGTTCTGCGCAGCCTTCTAACTTTCTAAGAGCATCTCCAGCCGTTGGCCCCCCAGGCGGCGATTTTACGCGCCCCCTGGGGGCGAGCCGGCGCTAAAATCGGCGCGGGGGCGAGCGGGTTCCCAGCCGCTCGCCCCAGGGTCGCCCCAGACGCGGTTTTTTTATTTTAAAAAATCTGAATTCGGCAAAGTTCAGCTAAATTCGGCAAACCTGACAATAATATTCAATATGTTCGGCGGTACATAAATTATTAAAAGAAGACATCTATGGGGCGAAGAAGTCGCTGAGTGCGGTGAAGTCGCCGACGTTGCCACCGTCCTCGTCGTCGTCATTGTCGTCATCGGGGGAGCTTGGCGGCGCGGACGGGAGAGAGCAGAGACGGGGGAGCTCGGTGGCGCGGCGGCTGGTTTGAGCTCGGGCTAGTGTGGCCAGCGGGCGAGGGGGGCGGCGGGTTTTATAGTCCGCGTCGTGTGTACGCGTGGCGGGAGGGGAAGCGTCGTCGCGCCGCCCGTGAGGAATCAATGGCAAGGCTGACTGACCGGCGGCAGCCTTGCCATTGATTCCCCGCGGGAAACCGAGGAGCTTTAGGGGAAGACGAGGCGTCGTTTCGCTGACGCGGCTGGCCCGCGGTTCTTTCGCGTCAAAAACGCTCGCCCCGGCGCCCCCGGACGCCCCCCAGCACGCCAGGTTCGGCCTGTGTACACCAGCATTAATTTTGGCCCGAGCCGACGAAAAACGGATTCCTGAAGACGCGACTGTGCCGTTTTTTAGGCGCCGGTACGAAAAAAATGTCTGAGAAGGATTTGTTAGGGACGAGGCCGAAGATGCTCTAAGTTGCAGCCAGGTGCGTCGCCTGCTCGAAGCTTTGTGCCGGGAACTGCATGGCCACAGCTCTTAAAAGGGAGAATCCCTCCACGTGGCCTTAGACTTTTCTTCGGTATTTCGCAGACCATGGGACAATTTCCTTCCATGTTATTACACGCCCAAAAAGAACAAAAGACCGGTCTGGTCGTCCCCCGTCCAGATCAGTCTTGGAAAATTCAACCACAAGGATCTTCGCCAAAAACAAAACACAAGGACAACTTTGGGAGGGGATTTGTGGCACGCAGGGGCAGAAGCATGTTGATTGTGGGTCATCGATCTGCGTCAAGATTCGGAAATTTGTTTGTCTGATTCATGTATTTACGCTCGTATAGCAGTACACACGTATCTGTAACGAAAAGCATTATACCTGTTTATGTGAGAACAAAAATTGATAATGGGATCATTTTTAAAAATCCTAAACGTTTTCTGAAAGGCATGATTTTTTTTGGCTTTCCCGAACATTTTTTGACATTGTGCACATTTTTGAGGTTGTGAGGTTTTTTTTTTGAAATGAGAGCATTTTTTGACATTATAAAACAAATTTTGAAAAGCAAGAGCATTTCTTCAAAATCCCGAACATTTTCAAATTAATGAACAAATTTTGAAACCCCAATAGTTTTTGAAATTTTCAAAAATAAAATGAAAGCACAATTTAAAGAAACATAAACAATTTATGAAAAAATGAAGAAAAAAGAAATGAAAGATGAAAAAGGGGGGAGATCAAAAAGAATAAAAAAATGAAAAGGAACAGAAAAAGGAAAGAAAAAAGAAACCAGAAAAACGGTAAAAGAAAACATAGATGGCTGGGTGTGGTAAAGTGGGCCAGCCCAATTCTCGCGACGAAGGAGATTTTTGGGCTGGCTCACTTTACCACACCAGCCGTCGTCAATCACAGCCTCTGCCTGAAGAAATCCCTCCTCTGGGCTCAGCGTCGTGCTCCGGCTCCGGCGATGAGCCCGACGTCCGCCGCCTCAAGAGCTTGCGGCGCGCTGAGATCCTTGGTGGAGGTTCGACAACGCCACAGCAAAGGGTTACATATGCGGATTCGCCGGCGTGGAGTGCTGGTCCGCCGACCAGAACAGGGTCTGGTCGCTGCGCCTCAGCGGCCTCGGGCTCCAAGTGTCGGGGCAGATCGGCGACGAGTCGAGTGGTTTTGGTTCGTCTTCTCCCGGAGGCTCCACCCCCCCACGTTCTCCGCTTGCTCTGAAGCTTCGTCGTTCCGGGAATTCCTGGTGTTTGCCCTGAAGCCATCCATTCTGACACCTCCCTTCCGTGCGCTGGTGATTCGAGTGTGATTGAAGACCTGCTGCCGTCCAGGATTCAGTACTACTCCGTGGAAATTCTAGTGCTCTCAGGCGGCACTTGCTTGAAAAATACAGTATAAACCTGCAACAAATTCCACGCCAAGCGTCTGAGCCTTCAATTCTACCTCTGGCTTCGTCCTGGTAAGAAATTGTGCTCGGCTGACTAGCTGAACCCTGAGTACAAATTCTGAAGAAGAAAAAAACCATGTCCGCCATGACGACGTGGAATTTTGAGTCGATGCGGAGCAATGTTACACGCCAGCCTAAGAATCGGCGCTGAGTACAAATTGAAATCGATTGAGAAATACTACTGGGCATTTCTAAATTTGCACTCAGGGTTCGGCTTACCGCAATTTTTATCCAAACACGGCAATAAGTAAAACTCAACGCCAAACTCAGTAGATGCACAGCAGTAACGCTTCTTGATATATTAAGAATTTTCGACAGCGAAACATGACAGCGTCAAGATGTCTTGCTCTGTTCGTTGTTACAATCATGCATAGATGATAGGTGTAGGAACTAATCCCAGTGTTACATTGAGTGTAAAAATACATCAATCCATGCAGGGCCAGCTCCTGTGTGCAGCAACGACGCTTGACAGGAACATGCACTCCGCTAAACCATCTCCAACTTGCAGTGCTTTGCTATCAGCTATCAGCATCCGGTGTACCTGACAGAAATGAGAAATGCGGTGCCGACTTCCGTCGTCGTTGCTGCACTAGGCATGCATCTTTGAGACCTTCTCGGATAGTCCATCGACGGCTCCTTCTGTTTCCTCAGAGATCGCGTCGTCATACTGAACAATAATAGAAACAAAGAGTCAGTGCTTGAGTTCAACTTGCACCACCATCCTTTCTTATTTGTTGATAGTGCAGAGCTATGCCATGCCTAGTCGTTTGCAATAATCAATGAAGAATTCAGGTAGTACAGCACTAGTACCTCTGGCTGTTTATTCGGGTTGACAACGACGCACTTGGAAGCGCTAATGCTCGCGCTCTTGAGGTAGGTCCGCGAGCTCAAGCTGGTGGGGCTCAGACCATTCTGGCCAACACCGGGTGCATCCTGTGACTTTTGAGGGCTCACTGCACCATGGGCATCAGGCTCTGCACTCATCTCCTGATCACTAATATGCTGCTCATTATTACCGTCGTTCGATGCACCTACCCTCTGCCTGTTGCACACAAGTCAATGCAGAACTCAGCACAAATAACTGAATAACCGAGATCAGAGTAACAAGCTCGGCACTTCTAATTTCTGATGACTGCGGTGTTATATGTACCTTGGTAAAGAGGCATGCTTTCTTTGCAGCGGAGAACCTCGTTCTCCTTTGCTGTAATGCTCCTCCAGGTGTGCAAACTGCCGTTTAAAGCGGTCAACACCACTGCAGCGTCATAATAGCCCATATAAAGATATGTTAGCTGTGTATTTTATTAAGTCTGATAACTTGCATCAAAATTAAAGCAAGTCCGCGTTGCACACCTTGGATAGAGGAAGCTAATCTGGTCTCCACCTTTCATGTATTCCTCCAGCATCTGTGGATGGTACTCCAAAATCTGTTTGTTCTCATAACAAATAATCAATTATCAAGAGACATAAATATATTTATTAACACAAAATAGGAAACCCAAGCTATGCCTCCTTACCTCTCGATAGATCAATTCCCTAACATCATCTTTTGTAACCTTTCGTCTCTCAAACTCAAACTCGAGTTTCGAAATTGGATGCCTTGATGGCTCACGCTCCACATTGGCAAGAGATGCAAAATATGGGTCTGCTAAAGCCTGAAGAATTACAGACACGACAAAATTATAGCATACCAAGACACATATATGTGTTTGTGAAACTGTTAAACAAATGTAGATGAGTTTACCTCTTCAGCTGAAGGCCGGTCTTTAGGATCAAATGCAAGTAAACGACCCAGTAGGCGAACCGCCAATGGATCGGCATTAGGAAATTTCTGAGTCAAGGGTACAGGGTGTTTTTTCCGCATGCAACTTAAGTACCTCCTGGCCTTCTCATTTCGAATCTGCAATGGTCATAGACAGCTGTAAGTTATTACTCCTGTAACCTAATGTACCATTGCAAAATTTGCAGATGAAGGCCAGCATATATCACAAGAGATATACTCCCTCCGTCCGGAAATACTTGTCATCAAAATGGATGAAAGGGGATGTATCTAGACGTATTTTAGTTCTAGATACATCTCTTTTTATTCATTTTGGTGACAAGTATTGTCGGACGGAGGGAGTAATTAGATGGGATTTGGGGAATTGCTCTAGCAGTCTACAATGCATTTTACTTAGGGTGTGTTTGGTTTCTATCATGAAGCGGAATGTCACGGGTCGGTTCCATCCCGAGGGCCCGTTCCTGTGTTTAGATTGGCGAAGGAACCAGAACCCACTAATTCCAGAGAACGGCATATTCCCTGTTTATGCCGAACCTGGGCGTTCCTCCGAATCGGCCGGACCACGCGGAACGCCTCACTCGCGCCTCTCTCCCCTTCTCCCCGACTCACCCACCTGGCGCCCCAGCCAACCACGACCTGTGCCCTCCTCTCTCCCTCGATGGCCATGGCGGCGGCCGGAAGTGCAGCCTCGCCGGCGTCTCCCGCCCCTCGTCCTCCCCCACCCCGCACCTCGACCAAGGATCTGGCGGAAGAAGGAGGCGAGCACTCTGCTCCATGGCGGGAGATCCATCAGCGGAACGAGGCTTCTTTTTTTTTTGCGCATAATCAGCGGAACGAGGCTGGGAGGCCACGCTGCCGCCGCACTCGCGCGTCACACTGGGAAACACCGCGCTGCCGCTCTTGACGGAGCAGAAGCTCCAAGCGCTGCCCCTGACGGAGTAGGCGATCCAAACGCCGCCGTTCGTGAGGAGACACAAGTGTGCGTGTGGCGTGGTGACAGGAAGGCCGCCGCTGTTGATCTTCTGGATTGGAGGAGCAAGGCTGCGGTCAAGACTGGACTAGCAAGCTGCATTTTTTGCTTGTAGCAATCAGATCAGATGCAGACTTTGGTATTTGGGTAGTTCCTGATCTGGAATCCAATTCAGTTTATGGTGAGATGAATAAACCCATTTCATTCCATCTGACAAACCAAACATCAAAATGTAACCATTCCATTCCTTCAAATTGTCACTACCAAACACAAAGACGGAACCGACCCATTCTAATGGAATGAACCATGACATTCCATTCTACTTCCTTCCCGAACCAAACACACCCTTAAGGGTGCAGCAGGAATGGAATGCATTGTTTCACCTTGTTAGTGAAATGCAACATGTTTAAGTACCTTGTGAGTGAATGAAGCAAAAATAAGGGACAGGGAACAAACATACCCGAGATAAGGTTTCTGATGATGGAGTTCCAAGAAGATCTGTTATTATATCTAACTGGTGTACAACATTCTTCCCAGGAAAGAGTGGCCGTCCAGTGAGAAGCTCGGCAAATATGCATCCAATACTCCAAATATCAATAGCAGGAGTGTACTGCACAAAAATGGGCGCTTATCAGAACGATGGGACGAATCTGACACTTGCACAGAGAGTATACTAAGTCTCTACATGAATTTTACTAGTCTAATTTGCAACTGATTTAGTTCGTTTGCAGCTTGTTTTGACAGAAGAACTGGGTGTATGCACAATTACAATGAGAAATAACAACAAAAACTTGTTGTACTGTTTAATCATTAATTTTGTGTACTTTACTTAGTACAAGCTGTAGATTACAGAGTTTTTTAAGAAAAATAAAAATAGCAATAGGGATATATAAATGTAACACAATAAATATATTACAAATCCAAAGACAGCATCTGCACATATAGTGCTCCAAAAGCATTAATCTTGCTTGGATGAGACTTTATGAGTTCAGGAGTGAAGAACTCACTTTCGAGAAAAAGGAGCCACATAATTCAGGGGCTCTGTACCACCTTGTTGCTACATAATCCTTCACAAAGAAAAACAATGCAAAAAGTAAGAATTATAGTAAAATGTGAATTATGGCATACAATGACAAGCTCTTTACCGTCCAAAATATAGCTGAAGGAGCATCATTAAATGATACACGCGCAAGTCCAAAGTCACAAATTTTCAGTTTGCAGTCTGCGTTGGCCAGTATATTCTTGGGCTTCAGATCGCGATGAAATACATTAGCTGTGCCAAGATAAACAGCAAAATATGTCAGAATATGAACAGAAGTCCAATCACAATTTGGTAAATCAACTCAAAGATTGTGCTAATAAATGGGCTAGCAGATCCATGGAGATTAGCATTCATTGACTTACCGCCATGGATGTACTTGAGAGCACGGAGAAGCTGGTAAAGGAAAAACTGGTAATGCTCCGCCGTGAGGTCATCATTAGCTCTGATGACCTGATGGAGATCCGACTCCATGAGCTCGAAAACAACATATATATCTTGGAACTCCCTCCGAGAAGGGGGGAGCATTATGTGCTTGATCTCCACCACGTCTGGATGACGTAGCAGCCGAAGGAGCTTGACCTCGCGGAGGATGCGTGTGGCATCCGAGACGTGCTCAAACACATCGTTGATCTTCTTAATCGCAACCCGCTCGCCGGTGCGGGTATCTATTGCAGCAGCAACTACTCCATAACTCCCCTTGCCAACAACTTCCTGGATTTGGTACTGGCTTGCCTCTCCATACTCTGTGAAGAATTCTTTCTCCATTATGTTCTACAAGACCAGAATTCACAAGAGCAAGTTAAAACCGGTTACTCATGTATGGAACATTTTGGATTGAAGAAACTGAAGAATGAATTCAGAATTGTGTTAAAGTACTATATTTAGTAGTAAAATAACCTAAGGTTACTTCAATAGTTGATAAGTAAAAGCAATTCGACGGGAAAGCGAATGTCATACGCAAACGCACAAGCTTATAAATACATTTGGTTATAAAATACAATATCTTCACCTATAATTTATCATGACCAAACACCATTCTTTTAACGATGTGGATCCTCAATCCCATTAGACCGGTCCCAGTCCCCAGGTCGTTGGGCTCCTAAAGAGATCTTAGAGTACCACCACCACAACACACAGCCCGAACCCCCAGAACGGAAAAAGTCTAGCCCGGTAGGTGGAGGACCATTCTCAGCAATGAGCAATCAGGGAAATGGTCAGGTTTACCGAGAAACTAAGGAAGCAGCCACCATGGTGCAAGAGTGAGGTGGACATGAGCAGTTGAGCACGAGGTCCAGACCAAGTCAGCCTAACTGATCAGTAGCCGATTCAGTCGCTGTAGAACCAAGTGGACAAATTGGACATGAGGAGCCCCTTCGGATAAGTTCAATGCGGATGCTGAAAGCAACCGTAGTAGTTGAAAATCAACAAAAAAAAGTGTGAAGAGAAGCCCCAAAGGGCACCGGGCTTTATGCGGCAGATGCTCCAACTACGCATCTCTGAAGAAACAACATTCGGTTTTGCATAACATTTTCCCATATCAGTCAAGCAGCAGGCCGATCGGTAACTCGATCACAAGCAGTGCCGCCTACGTCGTATCGATCCGGAGATATGAAATTGGATCGAAGAATCAAGCTCGCCTGCCGAGCTGCCGTGTCAACTACTAGTAATAGTAAAAGAAAAGAAAAGAAAAGAAAAAGAAAAGGCAAGCTAGTATTGTACGGTAGTGGCGTATCTGAGCTAAGCAGGTGCCGCAAAGATCCGATCTTGGCTAAGAACTCGTCGTGACGACGAATCGAGGGTCACGAGAAATGGAAATAGCATCTGCCAGAAGCTCCGGGTCCCAATCTGGAAGCATCGAGAATAAGCAGCAGAGAGCATCAGAGTACTCCTCTCACCTTCTTGTGGCTCTCGACGGGGAGCGGCATCTTGCGCTTGGGGACGCGGATGGGGCGGAGGCCCACGAGATCCAGGTCCTCGGCGGCCTCGGCGTCGGAGGAGTCCTCGCCGGCGGAGGACTGGTTGGAGCTGCCGAGCACGGAGCCGGAGGGCGTGCGGCGGTGGAACAAGCGGCGGAAGCCGTCGACGATGCCGTTCCCTCCCCCCATGTATCCCCTCCCTACCCCTGCGGCATTGGCTAGCTGCTAGCCGCCTCCTCCAGCCACAGCCCACAGCTCCTCCTCCTCCTCCTCCACCAACTCTTCTCGCCTCCCCCTCCCGCCGCCACTCACTGGCTCGAGGTGGAGTGCTCGGCCGCTATCTCCGGCGGTGTCGTCGGCGCTGAGGACGGACGGATTGGATGCGGGGCGCAAACGGCGGGGTGTGCTCTTATACTGCCCGGCGCGATTTGGGGGCGGGGCGGAAGGAATTTTCTCTCCTTTTCCGGCCCTCGCCTCTGCGTTTTTTTGCCGTGCGGGTGAGTGATACGTAGATACAAGCTGTCACAGCACACGCTCGCTCACACACGGTGTGTGTTGACGAAGGCAAACAAACCGCGCGGCGCGACTTTCAAAAAAAAAACCGCGCGGCGCGTACCCGGGGGAGAGAAAGAGGATTGACCGGCTTGCCGCTGCCGGGAAGGATCGCGGGCGCAGTATGGGTGGTGGTGCCGGAATTCCGGTACAGCTGTGGTCAGCTGCGCAAAGCGTCGATCTTTCTGGGCGAGCCGGACACGCAGCCCCGGAGTCCACTGTCGTCTAGGGCAAATTTGACAAATTTGACCTGTGAACGAAATCAAATCACAGAATGAACTGCTCGTGAAACTATTTCACGCGGTTGACCTTTTTGTGTGACGTCCAACACGAAGGCGTCACACTTCAATGTACAACGCCTCACAAATAGGCGCTACACGCCTGGCCAACGTTGCACCCCAAACAGCCTAAAAATTGATAAATCATTATGCAGAGCCTACGAGCTAGGCGTTGCACTGTATAGTATAGCGTCTAGCTCTCAGGCGCTGCGCTAGTGTTTGCACTACAAAATAAAGCAACCACTAGTGCAACGCCTAGAAACTAGGCGCTACACTGTATAGTGTGGCGCCTAGCTCTCAGGCGCTGCACACTGACTTAGTAATTTTCGGATCACATGGGTGCGACGCTGGCCAGGCGTGTAGCGCCTATCTGTTAAGCGTTGCATAGTATAGTGTGGCGCCTTCGTGTTGGGCGTCACACAAAAGGGTCAGCCGCGTGAAATAGTTTCACGGACAGTTCATTTTGTGATTTGATTTCGTCCATAGGTTAAATTTATTAATTTTGCCGTCGTCTAGGGCGTAGGGGCCTGTCTGCTGGCCATGAAAAATGTGGCGTGGGGAGCCTGAAATGTACCATCTTTGTTCGGCCACCGGCGAGCACTGGTCGGCTCGGGCATCTTTGGATCGCACGGTTTTCCACCAAGTTATTAATCTGAAAAAAAGAGGTTCTCATCAATTTTAAGATTTGAAATTTTATGTTTGCGATTTATAAGAGTGACGTGGATAACACGATTGGAATTATCGAGTTCAGATAGCGTGCACCGATGTGCCCGCGGTCGCGTAGGAATCCCATTTCGGTTTTTCTCTTCGATAAAACGCAAAAGCCTCGCGGATTGATGTGTTTATGGAAAGAGCATGCGGCCCCTAAGACGGACAACACCTGACGATTACAGTACTAAGCACAAGATGACTACGGCGTGATCAAAACACACAAACCTTGAGACAAACAACACCCGGCGATTACAACCCGACGCCTCTGATCACTAGGCACAAATCACCGCAAGAATTGAGGTCGTCGAACCCCTCTCACCTGTCATCACCCGTTACCTGGCCTCGACGTGTCACCAAGATTATAACCGGCGAATCATTCACATTATTGTCCTTTTGAGAAATTCAATGCACTCTCTATCTCAATCTCTCCCTTATCCGTTCATGTCCCTCTTTTTGTCTCTCTCGCTCGCTCTCTTTTTTAATTCCTCAAAGTTTTCAAGTATTAATTTTCAGTGCACTATCAAATTCACTATATTAAATAGCATTGTGTTTTTCAGATTATTATATGGTGACTCATCAATTCCATGTTTTCTTCTTATTTATTTTAAATTCTATTATGTAAATAAGCCCAAAGTCGAGGACCAACCATTGGTTGGATGTTTATGAGGTGTTGTGGTATCCTCGGCCCATCAATAATTAAACATTGCATTTTACGTCTTGGTGTCTCATTAATCGGATTGTTCTATTAGTAACTGACGAGTTTTCGTCGATAGCGAGATGACAATGGTGACTTCTTCAATCCTAAAGTTTCGTGACTCTAGTCTAAGGACAAAAGAGATGTAGAGAGACATGATGTCAGTTATCTAGCTTTTTTCTATAATGTACATAACTGAGAGAAATGGGAGAGATTAAGACAATTTTCAGCGGACCAAAATACATTAGATAGAATGCACACAAAGGCATGAATGGCCCCAAACAACAACAACCTAGAATCACACGCCCTACTCGTGTCCAATGTTGTAGGGGCGTCTTACTTTCACCACATGCTACTATATTGAAAAACATAACAATTGCAATCATTTTTCCAAGAAAATGCATGAGTGTGTCTCGATGTATTTCATAGACAGAAGAATATGTAGAAGACCAAAAAGGCCTTGAAAAAGGTTACACGAGACCACAAG
>NC_057812.1:601997305-602024514 GCF_018294505.1 Triticum aestivum
GGGGCGTGTAATCGTGAAGCCCTAGCCCAGTCATGTGCCTCGGACTTGACGAAATGCACACAACGAGCAACACCCGGGGTGCCACCTATCGAAGATTGCGGTGATCCGCTCCTTCAAGATGGACCAAACCGTGAGCATGATCAGGATAGAAGAAACCTTGCACACCTTTGCCGCAATGGCGAAGATGCTGGTCATCCAATGTTGTGGAAAGCTATTATTGATGGCCAACGGGCGTGTTGTGGATCTAACCCAGGAAAGTACCACATGCCAAGTGTATTAGTGAAGACATGGCCCGCCAAGAGGTGTTGCATGACCTCAGAAGACTAATCGCGTAGACATAGTGTGTCGAGGTGCGGGAGACCTTGTCATGCGAACCAGTTGGCAGGCAAGCAGCGCCCAAAGCAGGCCAATTAGACATGGAACTGAAGGAAATATGCCCTAGAGGCAATAATAAAGTTATTATTTATTTCCTTATAATCATGATAAATGTTTATTATTCATGCTAGAATTGTATTAACCGGAAACATAATACATGTGTGAATACATAGACAAACAAAGTGTCACTAGTATGCCTCTACTTGACTAGCTCGTTAATCAAAGATGGTTATGTTTCCTAACCATGAACAATGAGTTGTTATTTGATTAACGAGATCACATCATTGAGAGAATGATCTGATTGACATGACCCATTCCATTAGCTTAGCACCCGATCGTTTAGTATGTTGCTATTGCTTTCTTCATGACTTATACATGTTCCTATAACTATGAGATTATGCAACTCCCGTTTACCGGAGGAACATTTTGGGTACTACCAAACGTCACAACGTAACTGGGTGATTATAAAGGAGTACTACAGGTGCCTCCAAAGGTACATGTTGGGTTGGCGTATTTCGAGATTAGGTTTTGTCACTCCGATTGTCAGAGAGGTATCTCTGGGCCCTCTCGGCATTGCAACTAAAATGAGTTAGTTGCGGGATGATGTATTACAAAACGAGTAAAGAGACTTGCCGGCAACGAGATTGAACTAGGTATTGGAATACCGACGATCGAATCTCGGGCAACTAGCATACCGATGACAAAGGGAACGACGTATGTTGTTATGCGGTCTGACCGATAAAGATCTTCGTAGAATATGTAGGAGCCAATATGGGCATCCAGGTCCCGCTATTGGTTATTGACTGGAGACATGTCTCGGTCATGTCTACATTGTTCTCGAACCCGTAGGGTCCGCACGCTTAAGGTTACGATGACAGTTATATTATGAGTTTATGCATTTTGATGTACCGAAGGTTGTTCGGAGTCCCGGATGTGATCACGGACATGACGAGGAGTCTCGAAATGGTCGAGACATAAAGATTGATATATTGGAAGCCTATATTTGGACATCGGAATCGTTTCGGGTGAAATCAGCATTTTTCCGGAGTACCGGGGGGTTACCGGAACCCCCCCCCAGGGGGGGGGGGTTATTGGGCCTACATGGGCCTTGAGGGAGAAGAGAGAAGGAAGCAAGAGGTGGCCGCGCGCCCCTCCCCTTCCTAGTCCGAATAGGACAAGGGAAGGGGGGCGGCGCCCCCCCTTTCCTTCCTCTCTTCCACCTCTTTCCCCTCTCTCCTTGTCCAACTAGGAGTCCTACTCCCGATGGGAGTAGGACTCCCCCTTGGCGCGCCCACCTTGGCCGGCCGCCCCCCTCTCCCTGGCTCCTTTATATACTGAGGCAAGGGGCACCCCAGACACACAAGTTGATCCACGTGATCTATTCCTTAGTCGTGTGCGGCGCCCCCAGCCACCATAGTCCTCGATAATACTGTGGCGGAGTTTAGGCGAAGCCCTGCTGTTGTAGTACATCAAGATCGTCACCACGCCGTCGTGCTGACGGAACTCTTCCCCGGCACTTTGCTGGATCGGAGTCCGGGGATCGTCATCGAGCTGAACGTATGCTCGAACTCGAAGGTGCCGTAGTTTCGGTGCTTGATCGGTCGAATCGTGAAGACGTACGACTACATCAACCAAACGCTTCCGTTGTCGATATACTAGGTATGTAGATCACACTCCCCCCTTGTTGCTATGCATCACATGATCTTGCGTGTGCGTAGGAATTTTTTTTGAAATTACTACGAAACCCAACAGTGGCATCCGAGCCTAGGTTTTATATGTTGATGTTATATGCACGAGTAGAACACAAGTGAGTTGTGGGCGATATAAGTCATACTGCCTACCAGCATGTCATACTTTGGTTCGGCGGTATTGTTGGATGAAGCGGCCCAGACCAACATTACGCGTACGCTTACGCGAGACCGGTTCTCCCGACGTGCTTTGCACAGAGGTGGCTTGTGGGTGACAGTTTCTCCAACTTTAGTTGAACCAAGTATGGCTATGCCCGGTCCTTGCGAAGGTTAAAACGGAGTCAAATTGACAAACTATCGTTGTGGTTTTGATGCGTAGGTGAGATTGGTTCTTACTTAAGCCCGTAGCAGCCACGTAAAACTTGCAACAACAAAGTAGAGGACGTCTAACTTGTTTTTGCAGGGCATGTTGTGATGTGATATGGTCAAGACATGATGCTGAATTTTATTGTATGAGATGACCATGTTTTGTAACCGAATTATCGGCAACCGGCAGGAGCCATATGGTTGTCGCTTTATTGTATGCAATGCAATCGCGATGTAATGCTTTACTTTATCACTAAACGGTAGCGATAGTCGTAGAAGCACAAGCTTGGCGAGACGACAACGATGCTACGATGGAGATCAAGGTGTCACACCGATGACGATGGTGATCACGACGGTGCTTCGGAGATGGAGATCACAAGCACAAGATGATGATGGCCATATCATATCACTTATATTGATTGCATGTGATGTTTATCTTTTATGCATCTTATCTTGCTTTGATTGACGGTAGCATTATAAGATGATCTCTCACTAAATTATCAAGAAGTGTTCTCCCTGAGTATGCACCGTTGCCAAAGTTCTTCGTGCTGAGACACCACGTGATGATCGGGTGTGATAGGTTCTACGTTCAAATACAACGGGTGCAAAACAGTTGCACACGCGGAATACTCAGGTTATACTTGACGAGCCAAGCATATACAGATATGGCTTCGGAACACGGAGACCGAAAGGTCGAGCGTGAATCATATAGTAGATATGATCAACATAATGATGTTCACCAATGAAACTACTCCATCTCACGTGATGATCGGACATGGTTTAGTTGATTTGGATCACGTAATCACTTAGAGGATTAGAGGGATGTCTATCTAAGTGGGAGTTCTTTAAGTAAATTAACTGAACTTAAATTTATCATGAAACTTAGTACCTGATTAGTATCTTGCTTGTTTATGTTTGATTGTAGATAGATGGCTCGTGTTGTTATTCCGTTGAATTTTAATGCGTTCCTTGAGAAAGCAAAGTTGAAAGATGATGGTAGCAATTACACGGACTGGGTCCGTAACTTGAGGATTATCCTCATTGCTGCACAGAAGAATTATGTCCTGGAAGCACCGCTGGGTGCCAGGCCTGCTGCTGGAGCAACGCCGGATGTTATGAACGTCTGGCAGAGCAAAGCTGATGACTACTCGATAGTTCAATGTGCCATGCTTTACGGCTTAGAATCGGGACTTCAACGACATTTTGAACGTCATGGAGCATATGAGATGTTCCAGGAGTTGAAGTTAATATTTCATGCCCGGATTGAGAGATATGAAGTCTCCAATAAGTTCTATAGCTGCAAGATGGAAGAGAACAATTCTGTTAGTGAACATATACTCAAAATGTCTGGGTATAATAATCACTTGATTCAATTGGGAGTTAATCTTCCAGATGATTGCGTCATTGACAGAATTCTCCAATCACTGCCAGCAAGCTACAAGAGCTTCGTGATGAACTATAATATGCAAGGGATGAATAAGACTATTCCCGAGCTCTTCGCGATGCTGAAAGCTGCGGAGGTAGAAATCAAGAAGGAGCATCAAGTGTTGATGGTCAACAAGACCACTAGTTTCAAGAAAAAGGGCAAAGGGAAGAAGAAGGGGAACTTCAAAAAGAACGGCAAGCAAGTTGCTACTCAAGAGAAGAAACCCAAACCTGGACCTAAGCCTGAAATTGCGTGCTTCTATTGCAAGCAGACTGGTCACTGGAAGCGGAACTGCCCCAAGTATTTGGCGGATAAGAAGGATGGCAAGGTGAACAAAGGTATATGTGATATACATGTTATTGATGTGTACCTTACTAATGCTCGCAGTAGCACCTGGGTATTTGATACTGGTTCTGTTGCTAATATTTGCAACTCGAAACAGGGACTACGGATCAAGCGAAGATTGGTTAAGGACGAGGTGACGGTGCGCGTGGGAAACGGTTCCAAAGTCGATGTGATCGCAGTCGGCACGCTACCTCTACATCTACCTTCGAAATTAGTATTAGACCTAAATAATTGTTATTTGCTGCCAGCGTTAAGCATGAACATTATATCTGGATCTTGTTTGATGCGAGATGGTTATTCATTTAAATCAGAGAATAATGGTTGTTCTATTTATACGAGTAATATCTTTTATGGTCATGCACCCTTGAAGAGTGGTCTATTCTTGTTGAATCTCGATAGTAGGAACACACATATTCATAATGTTGAAGCCAAAAGATGCAGAGTTGATAATGAGAGTGCAACTTATTTGTGGCACTACCGTTTAGGTCATATCGGTGTAAAGCGCATGAAGAAACTCTATACTGATGGACTTTTGGAACCACTTGATTATGAATCACTTGGTACTTGCGAACCGTGCCTCATGCGCAAGATGACTAAAATGCCGTTCTCCGGTACTATGGAGAGAGCAACAGATTTGTTGGAAATCATACATAAATATGTATGTGGTCCGATGAATATTGAGGCTCGTGGCGGATATCGTTATTTTCTCACCTTCACAGATGATTTAAGAAGATATGGGTATATCTACTTAATGAAACATAAGTCTGAAACATTTGAAAAGTTCAAAGAATTTCAGAGTGAAGTTGAAAATCATCGTAACAAGAAAATAAAGTTTCTACGATCTGATCGTGGAGGAGAATATTTGAGTTACGAGTTTGGTGTACATTTGAAAAATTGTGGAATAGTTTCGCAACTCACGCCACCCGGAACACCTCAGCGTAATGGTGTGTCCGAACGTCGTAATCGTACTTTACTGGATATGGTGCGATCTATGATGTCTCTTACTGATTTACCGCTATCATTTTGGGGATACGCTCTAGAGACGGCCGCATTCACGTTAAATAGGGCACCATCAAAATCCGTTGAGACGACGCCTTATGAACTGTGGTTTGGCAAGAAACCAAAGTTGTCGTTTCTGAAAGTTTGGGGCTGCGATGCTTATGTGAAAAAGTTTCAACCTGATAAGCTCGAACCCAAATCGGAGAAATGTGTCTTCATAGGATATCCAAAGGAAACTATTGCATAGACCTTCTATCACAGATCCGAAGGCAAGACTTTTGTTGCTAAATTCGAAAACTTTCTGGAGAAGGAGTTTCTCTCGAAAGAAGTGAGTGGGAGGAAAATAGAGCTTGACGAGGTAACTATACCTGCTCCTTTATTGGAAAGTAGTACATCACAGAAACCTATTTCTGCGACACCTACACCGATTAGTGAGGAAGCTAATGATAATGATCATGAAACTTCAGAACAAGATACCACTGAACCTCTGTTGGGGAACGTAGTAATTTCAAAAAAATTCCTATGCACACGCAAGATCATGTGATACATAGCAACGAGAGGGGAGAATGTTGTCTACGTACCCAATGCAGACCGACTGCGGAAGCGCTGACACAACATAGAGGAAGTAGTCGTACGTCTTCACGATCCAACCGATCAAGCACCGAAACTACGGCACCTCCGAGTTCGAGCACACGTTCAGCTCGATGACGATCCCCGGACTCCGATCCAGCAAAGTATCGGGGAAGAGTACCGTCAGCACGATGGCGTGGTGACGATCTTGATGCACTACAGCAGCAGGGCTTCGCCTAAACTCCGCTACAGTATTATCGAGGAATATGGTGGCAGGGGACACCGCACATGGCTAAGGAATAGATCACGTGGATCAACTTGTGTGTTCTAGGGTGCCTCTAACTCAGTATATAAAGGACCAAAGGGGGGAGGCTGGCCGGCCACAAGGGGCGCGCTAGGAGAGTCCTACTCCCTCCGGGAGTAGGATTCCCCCCCCCCCCCAATCCTAGTTGGAATAGGATTCCTCGGGGGGGAAAGAGAGAGGGGGGGCCGGCCACCTCTCCTAGTCCTAATAGGACTAGGGGAGGGGGGAGGCGCGCAGCCCACCTTGGGCTGCCCCTTTCTCCTTTCCACTAAAGCCCACTAAGGCCCATATGGTTCCCGGGGGGTTCCGGTAACCTCCCAGTACTCCGGTAAAATCCCGATTTCACCTGGAACACTTCCGATGTCCAAACATAGGCTTCCAGTATATCAATCTTTACGTCTCGACCATTTCGAGACTCCTCGTCATGTCCGTGATCACATCCGGGACTCCGAACAACCTTCGGTACATCAAAATGCATAAACTCATAATATAACTGTCATCGTAACCTTAAGCGTGCGCACCCTACGGTTCGAGAACAATGTAGACATGACCAAGACACGTCTCCGGTCAATAACCAATAGCGGGACCTGGATGCCCATATTGGCTCCTACATATTCTACGAAGATCTTTATCGGTCAGACCGC
Source organism: Triticum aestivum (assembly GCF_018294505.1). Lineage (NCBI taxonomy): Eukaryota > Viridiplantae > Streptophyta > Magnoliopsida > Poales > Poaceae > Triticum > Triticum aestivum. The sequence continues at coordinate 602,004,023 of NC_057812.1, forward strand.
ATAACAACATACGTTGTTCCCTTTGTCATCGGTATGTTACTTGCCCGAGATTCGATCGTCGGTATCCAATACCTAGTTCAATCTCGTTACCGGCAAGTCTCTTTACTCGTTCCGTAATACATCATCCTGCAACTAACTCATTAGTTGCAATGCTTGCAAGGCTTAAGTGATGTGCATTACCGAGAGGGCCTAGAGATACCTCTCCGACAATCGGAGTGACAAATCCTAATCTCGAAATACGCCAACCCAACATGTACCTTTGGAGACACCTGTAGAACACCTTTATAATCACCCAGTTACGTTGTGAGGTTTGGTAGCACACAAAGTGTTCCTCCGGCAAACAGGAGTTGCATAATCTCATAGTCATAGGAACATGTATAAGTCATGAAGAAAGCAATAGCAACATACTAAACAATTGGGTGCTAAGCTAATGGAATGGGTCATGTCAATCAGATCATTCACCTAATGATGTGATCCCGTTAATCAAATAACAACTCTTTGTCCATGGTTAGGAAACATAACCATCTTTGATTAACGAGCTAGTCAAGTAGAGGCATACTAGTGACACTCTGTTTGTCAATGTATTCACACATGTATTATGTTTCCGGTTAAGACAATTCTAGCATGAATAATAAACATTTATCATGAAATAAGGAAATAAATAATAACTTTATTATTGCCTCTAGGGCATATTTCCTTCAACCTCGTAGATCAACCAGAGTAAGATCCGCACCAGAGTGGTACGGTAATCCTGTTCTGGAAGTCATGCTACTAGATCATGATGAACCTACGAGCTATGAAGAAGCAATGGTGAGCCCAGATTCCGCAAAATGGCTTGAAGCCCTGAAATCTGAGATGGGATCCATGTATGAGAACAAAGTATGGACTTTGGTTGACTTGCCCGATGATCGGCAAGCAATTGAGAATAAATGGATCTTCAAGAAGAAGACTGACGCTGACGGTAATATTACTGTCTACAAAGCTCGACTTGTCGCAAAAGGTTTTTGGCAAGTTCAAGGGATTGACTACGATGAGACCTTCTCACCCGTAGCGATGCTTAAGTCTGTCCGAATCATGTTAGCGATTTCCGCATTTTATGATTATGAAATTTGGCAGATGGATGTCAAAACTGCATTCCTAAATGGATTTCTAGAAGAAGAGTTGTATATGATGCAACCAGAAAGTTTTTTCGATCCAAAGGGAGCTAACAAAGTGTGCAAGCTCCAGCGATCAATTTATGGACTGGTGCAAGCCTCTCGGAGTTGGAATAAACGTTTTGATAGTGTGATCAAAGCATTTGGTTTTATACAGACTTTTGGAGAATCCTGTATTTACAAGAAAGTGAGTGGGAGCTCTGTAGCATTTCTGATATTATATGTGGATGACATATTACTAATTAGAAATGATGCAGAATTTCTGAATAGCATAAAGGGATACTTGAATAGAAGTTTTTCAATGAAAGACCTCGGTGAAGCTGCTTACATATTAGGCATTAAGATCTATAGAGATAGATCAAAACGCTTAATTGGACTTTCACAAACCACATACCTTAACGAAATTTTGAAGAAGTTCAAAATGGATCAAGCAAAGAAAGGGTTCTTGCCTGTGTTACAAGGTGTGAAGTTGAGTAAGACTCAATGCCCGACCACTGCAGAAGATAGAGAGAATATGAAAGATGTTCCCTATGCATCAGCCATAGGATCTATCATGTATGCAATGTTGTGTACCAGACCTGATGTGTGCCTTGCTATAAGTCTAGCAGGGAGGTACCAAAGTAATCCAGGAGTGGATCACTGGACAACGGTCAAGAACATCCTGAAATACCTGAAAAGGACTAAGGATATGCTTCTCGTATATGGAGGTGACAAAGAGCTCATCATAAAAGGTTACGTTGATGCAAGCTTTGACACTGATCCGGACGATTCTAAATCGCAAACCGGATACGTGTTTACATTAAACGGTGGAGCTGTCAGTTGGTGCAGTTCTAAACAAAGCGTTGTAGCGGGATCTACATGTGAAGCGGAGTACATAGCTGCTTCGGAAGCAACAAATGAAGGAGTCTGGATGAAGGAGTTCATATCCGATCTGGGTGTCATACCTAGTGCATCGGGTCCAATGAATTTTTTTGTGACAATACTGGTGCAATTGCCTTGGCAAAGGAATCCAGATTTCACAAGAGAACCAAGCACATCAAGAGATGCTTCAATTCCATCCGGGATCTAGTCCAGGTGGGAGACATAGAGATTTGCAAGATACATACGATCTGAATATTGCAGACCCGTTGACTAAGCCTCTTCCACGGGCAAAACATGATCAGCACCAAGGCTCCATGGGTGTTAGAATCATTACTGTGTAATCTAGATTATTGACTCTAGTGCAAGTGGGAGACTAAAGGAAATATGCCCTAGAGGCAATAATAAAGTTATTATTTATTTCCTTATAATCATGATAAATGTTTATTATTCATGCTAGAATTGTATTAACCGGAAACATAATACATGTGTGAATACATAGACAAACAAAGTGTCACTAGTATGCCTCTACTTGACTAGCTCGTTAATCAAAGATGGTTATGTTTCCTAACCATGAACAATGAGTTGTTATTTGATTAACGAGATCACATCATTGAGAGAATGATCTGATTGACATGACCCATTCCATTAGCTTAGCACCCGATCGTTTAGTATGTTGCTATTGCTTTCTTCATGACTTATACATGTTCCTATAACTATGAGATTATGCAACTCCCGTTTACCGAAGGAACACTTTGGGTACTACCAAACGTCACAACGTAACTGGGTGATTATAAAGGAGTACTACAGGTGTCTCCAAAGGTACATGTTGGGTTGGCGTATTTCGAGATTAGGTTTTGTCACTCCGATTGTTGGAGAGGTATCTCTGGGCCCTCTCGGTAATGCACATCACTTAAGCCTTGCAAGCATTGCAACTAAAATGAGTTAGTTGCGGGATGATGTATTACAGAATGAGTAAAGAGACTTGCCGGCAACGAGATTGAACTAGGTATTGGAATACCGACGATCGAATCTCGGGCAAGTAACATACCGATGACAAAGGGAACGACGTATGTTGTTATGCGGTCTGACCGATAAAGATCTTCGTAGAATATGTAGGAGCCAATATGGGCATCCAGGTCCCGCTATTGGTTATTGACTGGAGACATGTCTCGGTCATGTCTACATTGTTCTCGAACCCGTAGGGTCCGCACGCTTAAGGTTACGATGACAGTTATATTATGAGTTTATGCATTTTGATGTACCGAAGGTTGTTCGGAGTCCCGGATGTGATCACGGACATGACGAGGAGTCTCAAAATGGTCGAGACGTAAAGATTGATATATTGGAAGCCTATATTTGGACATCGGAGTCGTTCCGGGTGAAATCGGCATTTTTCCAGAGTACCGGGGGGTTACCGGAACCCCCCCGGGGGTTTATTGGGCCTACATGGGCCTTGAGGGAGAAGAGAGAAGGAAGCAAGAGGTGGCCGCGCGCCCCTCCCCTTCCTAGTCCGAATAGGACAAGGGAAGGGGGGCGGCGCCCCCCCCCCCTTTCCTTCCTCTCTTCCACCTCTTTCCCCTCTCTCCTTGTCCAACTAGGAGTCCTACTCCCGATGGGAGTAGGACTCCCCCTTGGCGCGCCCACCTTGGCCGGCCGCCCCCCTCTCCCTGGCTCCTTTATATACTTAGGCAAGGGGCACCCCAGACACACAAGTTGATCCATGTGATCTATTCCTTAGCCGTGTGTGGCGCACCCAGCCACCATAGTCCTCGATAATACTGTAGCGGAGTTTAGGTGAAGCCCTGCTGCTGTAGTACATCAAGATCGTCACCACGCCGTCGTGCTGACGGAACTCTTCCCCGACACTTTGCTGGATCGGAGTCCATGGATCGTCATCGAGCTGAACGTGTGCTCGAACTCGGAGGTGCCGTAGTTTTGGTGCTTGATCGGTCGGATCGTGAAGACGTACGACTACATCAACCAAACGCTTCCGTTGTCGATCTACTAGGTATGTAGATCACACTCCCCCCTCGTTGCTATGCATCACATGATCTTGCGTGTGCGTAGGAATTTTTTTTGAAATTACTACGAAACCCAACAGGAACATTACCTTAAAATGTCATTTCTCCGTCACACGGAGTGGGAGGGGAGTAATGGGACAAGCTAACTATACAAACTTAGGTGCAAGTTGAAATAGGAAGTGATGTCCATCAACTACTGCAAAGAAGACGCCGATGGCGCACGAGAGATAGACCCGATGAATGAGAGGATGCCGCATCAGCTAACGACCCACCTTGATCTTGATAGGACGAAGATCAAATGATCCAATCCAAGCGGCGAAAAGTTGAAGCCCGAGTCATAAAAGAAGGGACCATACCGACGCGATCACCCTCCCGCTAGGGAGGCTCGGGTGGAAATCCTAGCCCCCGCCGCCGGGCACCTCCTGTTAGGTTTCGTAGTAATTTCAAAAAAATTCCTATGCACACGCAAGATCATGTGATGCATAGCAGCGAGAGGGAGAATGTTGTCTACGTACCCAACGCAGACCGACTGCGGAAGCGCTGACACAACGTAGAGGAAGTAGTCGTACGTCTTCACGATCCAACCGATCAAGCACCGAAACTACGGCACCTCCGAGTTCGAGCACACGTTCAGCTCGATGATGATCCTCGGACTACGATCCAGCAAAGTGTCGGGGAAGAGTACCATCAGCACGACGGCGTGGTGATGATCTTGATGCACTACAGCAGCAGGGCTTCGCCTAAACTCCGCTACAATATTATCGAGGAATATGGTGGCAGGGGGCACCGCACACGGCTAAGGAATAGATCACGTGGATCAACTTGTGTGTTCTAGGGTGCCTCTACCTCAGTATATAAAGGACCAAAGGGGGGAGGCTGTCCGGCCACAAGGGGCGCGCCAGGAGAGTCCTACTCCCTCCGGGAGTAGGATTCCCCCCCCCAATCCTAGTTGGAATAGGATTCCTCGGGGGGGAAGAGAGAGAGGGGGCCGGCCACCTCTCCTAGTCCTAATAGGACTAGGGGAGGGGGGAGGCGCGCAGCCCACCTTGGGCAGCCCCTTTCTCCTTTCCACTAAAGCCCACTAAGGCCCATATGGTTCCCGGGGGGTTCCGGTAACCTCCCGGTACTCCGGTAAAATCCCGATTTCACCTGGAACACTTCCGATGTCCAAACATAGGCTTCCAATATATCAATTTTACGTCTCGACCATTTCGAGACTCCTCGTCATGTCCGTGATCACATCCGGGACTCCGAACAACCTTCGGTACATCAAAATGCATAAACTCATAATGTAACTGTCATCGTAACCTTAAGCGTGCGGACCCTACGGGTTCGAGAACAATGCAGACATGACCGAGACACGTCTCCGGTCAATAACCAATAGCGGGACCTGGATGCCCATATTGGTTCCTACATATTCTATGAAGATCTTTATCGGTCAGACCGCATAACAACATACGTTGTTCCCTTTGTCATCGGTATGTTACTTGCCCGAGATTCGATCGTCGGTATCCAATACCTAGTTCAATCTCGTTACCGGCAAGTCTCTTTACTCGTTCCGTAATACATCATCTCACAACTAACGTCTTAGTTACAATGCTTGCAAGGCTTATGTGATGTGTATTACCGAGAGGGCCCAGAGATACCTCTCCGACAATCGGAGTGACAAATCCTAATCTCGAAATACGCCAACCCAACATCTACCTTTGGAGACACCTGTAATGCTCCTTTATAATCACCCAGTTACGTTGTGACGTTTGGTAGCACCCAAAGTGTTCCTCTGGCAAACGGGAGTTGCATAATCTCATAGTTATAGGAACATGTATAAGTCATGAAGAAAGCAATAGCAACATACTAAACGATCGGGTGCTAAGCTAATGGAATGGGTCATGTCAATCAGATCATTCAACTAATGATGTGACCTCGTTAATCAAATAACAACTCATTGTTTATGGTTAGGAAACATAACCATCTTTGATTAACGAGCTAGTCTAGTAGAGGCATACTAGTGACACTTTGTTTGTCTATGTGTTCACACATGTATTATGTTTCTGATTAATACAATTCTAGCATGAATAATAAACATTTATCATGATTATAAGGAAATAAATAATAACTTTATTATTGCCTCTAGGGCATATTTCCTTCAGTCTCCCACTTGCACTAGAGTCAATAATTTAGATTACATTGTAATGATTCTAACACCCATGGAGCCTTGGTGCTGATCATGTTTTGCTCATGGAAGAGGCTTAGTCAATGGGTCTGCAACATTCATATCCATATGTATCTTGCAAATCTCTATGTCTCCCACCTGGACTAGATCCCAGATGGAATTGAAGCGTCTCTTGATGTGCTTGGTTCTCTTGTGAAATCTGGATTCCTTTGCCAAGGCAATTGCACCAGTATTGTCACAAAAGATTTTCATTAGACCCGGTGCACTAGGTATGACACCTAGATCGGATATGAACTCCTTCATCCAGACTCCTTCGTTCGCTGCTTCCGAAGCAGCTATGTACTCCGCTTCACATGTAGATCCCGCTACGACGCTTTGTTTAGAACTGCACCAACTGACAGCTCCACCGTTTAATGTAAACACGTATCCGGTCTGCGATTTAGAATCGTCCGGATCAGTGTCAAAGCTTGCATCAACATAACCTTTTATGTTGAGCTCTTTGTCACCTCCATATACGAGAAATATGTCCTTAGTCCTTTTCAGGTATTTCAGGATGTTCTTGACCGCTGTCCAGTGATCCACTCCTGGATTACTTTGGTACCTCCCTGCTAGACTTATAGCAAGGCACACATCAGGTCTGGTACACAGCATTGCATACATGATAGAGCCTATGGCTGAAGCATAGGGAACATCTTTCATTTTCTCTCTATCTTCTGCAGTGGTCGGGCATTGAGTCTGACTCAACTTCACACCTTGTAACACAGGCAAGAACCCTTTCTTTGCTTGATCCATTTTGAACTTCTTCAAAATCTTGTCAAGGTATGTGCTTTGTGAAAGTCCAATTAAGCGTCTTGATCTATCTCTATAGATTTTTATGCCTAATATGTAAGCAGCTTCACCGAGGTCTTTCATTGAAAAACTCTTATTCAAGTATCCCTTTATGCTATCCAGAAATTCTATATCATTTCCAATCAGTAATATGTCATCCACATATAATATCAGAAATGCTACAGAGCTCCCACTCACTTTCTTGTAAATACAGGCTTCTCCGAAACTCTGTATAAAACCAAATGCTTTGATCATACTATCAAAGCGTTTATTCCAACTCCGAGAGGCTTGCACCAGTCCATAAATGGATCGCTGGAGTTTGCACACTTTGTTAGCTCCCTTTGGTCGACAAAACCTTCCGGTTGCATCATATACAACTCTTATTCTAGAAATCCATTCAGGAATGCAGTTTTGACATCCATCTGCCAAATTTCATAATCATAAAATGGGGCTATTGCTAACATGATTCGGACAGACTTAAGCATCGCTACGGGTGAGAAGGTCTCATCGTAGTCAACCCCTTGAACTTGTCGAAAACCTTTTGCGACAAGTCGAGCTTTGTAGACAGTAACATTACCATCAGCGTCAGTCTTCTTCTTGAAGATCCATTTACTCTCAATTGCTTGCTGATCATCGGGCAAGTCAACCAAAGTCCATACTTTGTTCTCATACATGGATCCCATCTCAGATTTCATGGCTTCAAGCCACTTTGAGGAATCTGGGCTCACCATCGCTTCTTCATAGTTCGTAGGTTCATCATGATCTAGTAGCATGATTTCCAGAACAAGATTACCGTACCACTCTGGTGCGGATCTCGCTCTGGTCGATCTACGAGGTTCAGTAGTATCTCGAACTGAAGTTTCATGATCAACATCATTAGCTTCCTCACTAATTGGTATAGATGTCGCAGAAACAATTTTCTGTGATGTACTATTTTCCAATAAGGGAGCAGGTACAGTTACCTCGTCAAGTTCTACTTTCCTCCCACTCACTTCTTTCAAGAGAAACTCCTTCTCTAGAAAGGATCCATTCTTAGCAACAAATGTCTTGCCTTCGGATCTGTGATAGAAGGTGTACCCAACAGTCTCCTTTGGGTATCCTATGAAGACACATTTGTCCGATTTGGGTTCGAGCTTATCAGGTTGAAGCTTTTTCACATAAGCATCGCAGCCCCAAACTTAAAAAACGACAACTTTGGTTTCTTGCCAAACCATAGTTCATAAGGCGTCATCTCAACGGATTTTGATGGTGCCCTATTTAACGTGAATGCGGCCGTCTCTAAAGCATAACCCCAAAACGATAGCGGTAAATCAGTAAGAGACATCATAGATCGCACCATATCTAGTAAAGTACGATTACGACGTTCGGACACACCATTACGCTGTGGTGTTCCGGGTGGCGTGAGTTGCGAAACTATTCCACAATTTTTCAAATGTACACCAAACTCGTAACTCAAATATTCTCCTCCACGATCAGATCGTAGAAACTTTATTTTCTTGTTACGATGATTTTCCACTTCACTCTGAAATTCTTTGAACTTTTCAAATGTTTCAGACTTATATTTCATTAAGTAGATATATCCATATCTGCTTAAGTCATCTGTGAAGGTGAGAAAAAACGATATCCGCCACGAGCTTCAATATTCATCGGACCACATACATCGGTATGTATGATTTCCAACAAATCTGTTGCTCTCTCCATAGTACCGGAGAACGGTGTTTTGGTCATCTTGCCCATGAGGCACGGTTCGCAAGTACCAAGTGATTCATAATCAAGTGGTTCCAAAAGTCCATCAGTATGGAGTTTCTTCATGCGCTTTACACCGATATGACCTAAACGACAGTGCCACAAATAAGTTGCACTTTCATTATGAACTCTGCATCTTTTGGCTTCAACATTATGAATATGTGTATCACTACTGTCGAGATTCATCAAAAATAGACCACTCTTCAAAGGTGCATGACCATAAAAGATATTACTCATATAAATAGAACAACCATTATTCTCTGATTTAAATGAATAACCGTCTCGCATCAAACAAGATCCAGATATAATGTTCATGCTCAACGCTGGCACCAAATAACAATTATTTAGGTCTAATATTAATCCCGAAGGTAGATGTAGAGGTAGCGTGCCGACCGCGATCACATCGACTTTGGAACCGTTTCCCACGCGCATCATCACCTCGTCCTTTGCTAGTGTTCGCTTATTCCGTAGTCCCTGTTTCGAGTTGCAAATATTAGCAACAGAACCAGTATCAAATACCCAGGTGCTACTGCGAGCTCTAGTAAAGTACACATCAATAACATGTATATCACATATACCTATGTTCACCTTGTCATCCTTCTTATCCGCCAAATACTTGGGGCAGTTCCGCTTCCAGTGACCAGTCTGCTTGAAGTAGAAGCACTCAATTTCAGGCTTAGGTCCAGACTTGGGTTTCTTCTCCTGAGCAGCAACTTGCTTGCCGTTCTTCTTGAAGTTCCCCTTCTTCTTCCCTTTGCCCTTTTTCTTGAAACTAGTGGTCTTGTTAACCATCAACACTTGATGCTCCTTCTTGATTTCTACCTTCGCAGCTTTTAGCATCGCGAAGAGCTCGGGAATAGTCTTGTTCATCCCTTGCATATTATAGTTCATCACGAAGCTCTTGTAGCTTGGTGGCAGTGATTGGAGAATTCTGTCAATGACGCAATCATCTGGAAGATTAACTCCCATCTGAATCAAGTGATTATTATACCCAGACATTTTGAGTATATGCTCACTGACATAACTGTTCTCCTCCATCTTGTAGCTATAGAACTTATTGGAGACTTCATATCTCTCAATCCGGGCATTTGCTTGAAATATTAACTTCAACTCCTGGAACATCTCATATGCTCCATGACGTTCAAAACGTCGTTGAAGTCCCGATTCTAAGCCGTAAAGCATGGCACACTGAACTATCGAGTAGTCATCAGCTTTGCTCTGCCAGACGTTCATAACATCTGGCGTTGCTCCAGCAGCAGGCCTGGCACCTAGCGGTGCTTCCAGGACGTAATTCTTCTGAGCAGCAATGAGGATAATCCTCAAATTACGGACCCAGTCCGTGTAATTGCTACCATCATCTTTCAACTTTGCTTTCTCAAGGAACGCATTAAAATTCAACGGAACAACAGCACGAGCCATCTATCTACAATCAACATAAACAAGCAAGATACTATCAGGTACTAAGTTCATGATAAGTTTAAGTTCAATTAATCAGATTACTTAAGAACTCCCACTTAGACAGACATCCCTCTAATCCTCTAAGTGATCACGTGATCCAAATCAACTAAACCATAACCGATCATCACGTGAGATGGAGTAGTTTTCAATGGTGAACATCGTTATGTTGATCATATCTACTATATGATTCACGTTCGACCTTTCGGTCTCCGTGTTCCGAGGCCATATCTGCATATGCTAGGCTCGTCAAGTTTAACCTGAGTATTCTGCGTGTGCAAAACTGGCTTGCACCCGTTGTAGATGGACGTAGAGCTTATCACACCCGATCATCACGTGGTGTCTGGGCACGACGAACTTTGGCAACGGTGCATACTCAGGGAGAACACTTCTTGATAATTTAGTGAGAGATCATCTTATAATGCTACCATCAATCAAAGCAAGATAAGATGCATAAAAGGATAAACATCACATGCAATCAATATAAGTGATATGATATGGCCATCATCATCTTGTGCTTGTGATCTCCATCTTTGAAGCACCGTCATGATCACCATCGTCACCGGCGCGACACCTTGATCTCCATCGCAGCATCGTTGTCGTCTCGCCAATCTTATGCTTCCACGACTATCACTACCGCTTAGTAATAAAGTAAAGCATTACATCGCGATTTCATTGCATACAATAAAGCGACAACCATATGGCTCCTGCCAGTTGCCGATAACTCGGTTACAAAACATGATCATCTCATACAATAAAATTCAGCATCATGTCTTGACCATATCACATCACAACATGCCCTGCAAAAACAAGTTAGACGTCCTCTACTTTGTTGTTGCAAGTTTTACGTGGCTGCTACGGGCTTAAGTAAGAACCAATCTCACCTACGCATCAAAACCACAACGATAGCTTGTCAAATAGACTCCGTTTTAACCTTCGCAAGGACCGGGCGCAGCCACACTCGGTTTAGCTAAGGTTGGAGAGACAGTCGCCCGCAAGCCACCTGTGTGCAAAGCACGTCGGGGGAACCGGTCTCGCGTAAGCGTACGCGTAATGTTGGTCCGGGTCGTCTCGTCCAACAATACCGCCGAACCAAAGTATGACATGCTGGTAGGCAGTATGACTTATATCGCCCACAACTCACTTGTGTTCTACTCGTGCATATAACATCAACATAAATAACCTAGGCTCTGATACCACTGTTGGGTTTCGTAGTAATCTCAAAAAAATTCCTACGCACACGCAAGATCATGTGATGCATAGCAACGAGAGGGGAGAGTGTTGTCTACGTACCCAACGCAGACCGACTGTGGAAGCGCTGACACAACGTAGAGGAAGTAGTCGTACGTCTTCACGATCCAACCGATCAAGCACCGAACCTACGGCACCTCCGAGTTCGAGCACACGTTCAGCTCGATGACGATCCCCGGACTCCGATACAGCAAAGTGTCGGGGAAGAGTATCGTCAGCACGACGGCGTGGTGACGATCTTGATGCACTACAGCAGCAGGGCTTCGCCTAAACTCCGCTACAGTACTATCAAGGAATATGGTGGCAGGGGGCACCGCACACGGCTAAGGAATAGATCACGTGGATCAACTTGTGTGTTCTAGGGTGCCTCTACCTCAGTATATAAAGGACCAAAGGGGGGAGGCTGGCCGGCCACAAGGGGTGCGCCAGGAGAGTCCTACTCCCTCCGGGAGTAGGATTCCCCCCCCCCAATCCTAGTTGGAATAGGATTCCTCGGGGGGGGGGGAAGAGAGAGAGGGGGTCGGCCACCTCTCCTAGTCCTAATAGCACTAGGGGAGGGGGGAGGCGCGCAGCCCACCTTGGGCTGCCCATTTCTCCTTTCCACTAAAGCCCACTAAGGCCCATATGGTTCCCGGGGGGTTCCGGTAACCTCCCGGTACTCCGGTAAAATCCCGATTTCACCTGGAACACTTCCGATGTCCAAACATAGGCTTCCAATATATCAATCTTTATGTCTCGACCATTTCGAGACTCCTCGTCATGTACGTGATCACATCCGAGACTCCGAACAACCTTCGGTACATCAAAATGCATAAACTCATAATATAACTATCATCGTAACCTTAAGCGTGCGGACCCTACGGGTTCGAGAACAATGTAGACATGACCAAGACACGTCTTCGGTCAATAACCAATAGCGGGACCTGGATGGCCATATTGGTTCCTACATATTCTACGAAGATCTTTATCGGTCAGACCGCATAACAACATACGTTGTTCCCTTTGTCATCGGTATGTTACTTGCCCGAGATTCGATCGTCGGTATCTAATACCTAGTTCAATCTCGTTACCGGCAAGTCTCTTTACTCGTTCCGTAATACATCATCTCACAACTAACATCTTAGTTACAATGCTTGCAAGGCTTATGTGATGTGTATTACCGAGAGGGCCCAGAGATACCTCTCCGACAATCGGAGTGACAAATCCTAATCTCGAAATACGCCAACCCAACATCTACCTTTGGAGACACCTGTAATGCTCCTTTATAATCACCCAGTTACGTTGTGACGTTTGGTAGCTTCCAAAGTGTTCCTCCGGCAAACGGGAGTTGCATAATCTCATAGTTATAGGAACATGTATAAGTCATGAAGAAAGCAATAGCAACATACTAAACGATCGGGTGCTAAGCTAATGGAATGGGTCATGTCAATCAGATCATTCAACTAATGATGTGACCTCGTTAATCAAATAACAACTCATTGTTCATGGTTAGGAAACATAACCATCTTTGATTAACGAGCTAGTCTAGTAGAGGCATACTAGTGACACTTTGTTTGTCTATGTATTCACACATGTATTATGTTTCCGATTAATACAATTCTAGCATGAATAATAAACATTTATCATGATTATAAGGAAATATATAATAACTTTATTATTGCCTCTAGGGCATATTTCCTTCACCTCCATCCTCCCCCCCTCCGCCGCCGCTAGAGGAGATCGTCGGGCGAAGCCCCAGGCGGCTGATGGCGGCGGCAGAGGCTCTCTTCTCTTCCCTCTCGCGCCAGATCGGTGTGGTGGGTCACCCATGGCACCGGAGCGCTTTCCCCATGATCTGCGTTGCGGCGGCGCATCGTCTTGTGACGGCGCAAGGCAGCGGCGTGGTGCTGGGTAGGGGCGGCGGAGCTGCTAGGCTCCGAGGAAGATTTGGTGGCGCCAGCCATTCGATGGGCTCGCGGGGTCATGGCAGCCTTGGTCGCGGTGGCCGGCGGCTCGGCCTGTCGGTGGCGACTGGATCCCGGGGCGACGGCCCTGGAAGGTGGCGGCGGGTGAAGCTCGGGCTTCCCGCGGCAGCATGGTGTGGTACTGTCCCTATCCAAGGCGGATCTGCATTGCCGATCTCGTGGCTTTGCCGCGGATTGGTTCAGATCAGAGACAGTGATGACCGTGCAGGATCCATCTCGGCGGCTCTTGCGGTTTGGCGAGGTGGGGTGGGAGCCCTCCTCCCAAGCTCCAGTGTGGCGCATTCAAGTAGTGACCGGTGCGCCAGGGCTCCTACGGTGGAACTACTGCTATGGTTGGTCGCAGGATCTAGGCGGCTAGATCTGAGGCTTTGAAGGCGGTCGAGACAATGCACAAGTTGTCGGGTGGATTTCTTGGGACGGATCCGGGTGAAAACTTGGTCTTCGGTCGTTGGCCGGAGCCGGTGATGACGATGCCCTTATCATCGTTTCCTTCATGAAGGCATCATCGAGGTGAAGCTCCCAACCCCACCAAATACCTCCGGGGGAAACTCTATATCAACTGATCGGATGACGGCGACATTCATGTGTCGTTACCCCCTTGGGGGCGGCATTCTTGGAGTTGCACTCGGGCTCGAGGACCAGCGGATGGCTTCTTCGATGAAGCGGTGTTTATTTCTGTTGGAGATATGCCCTAGAGGCAATCATGTGATGATGATGATATTTCCATATGTATTCATGAGTCCTTTGTATTGTCCTTGAACATCATCAATGATATGTATCAATAAGTATGTGACTTGTTTGTGGAACTATGTATTGCATGATGATTGTTTTAATGGTCCCTAGTTGATAAGGTTATGCGGACACATATCCTTGACTAGTATACGATTCGGTTGATGACTATGTTTCACAAGTCATGTGCATGAAGATGCTAAACCGATAGTATGGGCTTGGGGATGGAGATCACCGAGCCGGACAGACCCACTTGGAGACGCAGCGAGATATGGTCATCTGTTAGTCTCAAGTGCAATGTTTATGCCATGTCCTAGACCTGAGGTCCTCGCATGTTCTCGGGATGAGGATCAACTCACTTAGGGTCTATCAAACGCTACTCCGTAACTGGGTAGTTATAAAGATAGCTTTCGGGTGAGTCGTGAGACATGCCGCGGGACATGGTTGACCAAGATGGAATTTGCCCCTCCTATTTGGAGAGGTATTCTCTGGGCCCTCTCGAGTGATCAGATTCGGAAAGTATGGCCATGCGACTTGGGTTAAGTGTTAACCCAGTTCGGGAATCTGCATCATGGTTTCGAGAAGAGAGGTCGAGCTAACACAAGGGGTGACAAGTACTCGCCTTGATCTCGACAACAAATATCGTGAGGCAAAAGGAATGTTGCATATGCCACATTGTTGAGGTTCGTCAAACGACTTTACGCCCACATGGGAGTTGGCATGTTTTGCTAGGAGCCGCTACCAACTATCGACTCAGGTCGTGTCCATGTGTACATGAACCTATAGGGTCGCACACTTAAGGGGCTGCAGCCCATTCGGATTGGATCTGAGTGAAAAATGGATGTGGACTCCTAGTGGGCTCAAGTGTTGAGCCCACCTCGGAGGTCTATATAAAGGGGAATGGGCACACCACTTAGGGTAGAGGGAATTGAACCCTGGTTAGCCACCGCCACTCCCCACGCCCATGCCGGCGACCGGACCTAGCAGTCTGCCGCTCGACGCTGCTCCCCGTACGTGTGGATACCTTGGAGGCATCGCATCTGCGGTGCTTGGACGAACCGTTCGAGGGAACCGCGAGATGCCGTTCGCGGGAGATCACCGTTCACGGGTCTTCGCTGTTCGCGGGAGATCGACAACGCGAGGAGGAGACGGCTCGGGAGATCAGTTACACGCATCACCAACTCTACTTCCGCTGTGTGACTGCGCGTCTAATGGTAAACCCGATCCCGTGATCTATTTCCAGCAGCATGATCTTGGCTGCGCGGTAGAAAATTTTATTTGGCGCTAGCGTAGCGTAACGCATGCTCCAACAATTTCTACATATTCATGGCGGCGGTTCTCGGCTGCGTGGAGCAGTGGAGGCTTGGCGTTAGATATGTGGTATGGACACGCGCAGGAGGTCGACGTTGTCTGACGTCATGGTGGCGTCGATGGCAGAGAGGCCTGACAAGGTCGATACGTCAGTACATGCTTTGAGGATGGATCGAGGGAAGACGGAGGTGACGGCCTTTTGCAGCGTGTGCGTGTGGTACTCACTCAAAGTGCGCCGGACCGGAGTATTACCCAGTCTCGCCTATGTGGCTTTGGATGGGGCATCCGGCGTTAGATGTTAGGCTTTTGTGCGATGTCTGTTTGGTATTTGGCCCGGACATTCGGCAAACCTTCATCAAGAGGATAGGAGTAGCGACAGGTGTCGTCTAGATGGTGGCCTCGGACTTACTGTTGTATTTCTTTATAAGGTCTTTGTGAATAATAAATAATACAGCCGCATGCATCTTTCAGATGCAGAGGCCGGAGGTGATTCCTCCTTTTCTAAAAAAAAATACCGACGCGATCGAGGCTGGGAACACCAGATCTACCAGAGAAGACCTCACTTGTGTCGTCACCAATTTTAAAAGTAAGCGTCTTATCTGAAAGATGTGAACACCTCCAAGACCTGCAAAAACGCGATGGAGGACGTGTAACTTGGGAGGTGTCTTAAACGAGAAGAGAACATGTTAACCCAATAAAAACTGACTATAGGGTTCTTTTTGCGGGAAATATGAGTAGGAGTATGTTGGTCTATACTCCTTTCCTTCACAAATGTAAAGACGTTTTGGCAGTTTTTTGGTGTAGTTACACTTTTCCATATGCTTGGCGTATGGTTACACTTTTACCAAACTCGGGCGCTAGTGCGGTAGACAGGCTAGTGTTTGTTTCACTTACACTAATGTCGTACATCACACTTTCTTAGCAGCACGCCGTGCCTACCAACTTTACCTATTTGTGTTGAACAGTTTCTCCCCACGCACATGCCCTGTGAAGTACGTAGTACATCTAGAACCATCCCCAAAGTGACCGCAAGAAAAAAAACCATCCCTAAAGAAAAAAAGTACATCTTAAAACCAAACATGTGCGACTGCCAAGTGAAGTTGATTCAGTCATCTACTTTGCATGTCATGACAGAGCACAAACAACGGCTAATCAAACGGTTCAAAAAGATTATAAGTCACGTCTGAGGGCCCATGACCTAGGCGAAGGTGCATATGGAGAATATGGCGTGGAGGAACTAAATGTGTAACGTATTTGTTAGGTCACCGGCATGCACTGCTCTGCTGGGGCATATTTAGATCACAGGGTTTTCATCAAGTCTAAAACATAAATTGTTATGTTGACAAAAGAAAAAAAATGCAAGAGTTATTTGGATAACATGTTTGAGATTTGCAGAGTTCATGTAGAATGTCCGCGAAACATAAATCATAAGAGTGCATTGGTGTGCCCTTAAATACCTAGAAATCCCATTCATGTTATTATTCTTTTTAAGAATTCAATGCGCCTTTTTGGCAAAAAAAGAAGAAGAGAGAAGTGAACTCAATGTGCGCTCTTTTTAACACACTCCCTCCCTCCCACATAGTGTTCACCATTCCTCTTCCTATCTCTCTCGTTCACGGCCTCTTTAAATCCCTCTTCTGCAGGTTATCGTGAAATGGTACGTTTATGGTCGTCTCTATAACGTGTGTAGAATCAAGACATGTTTTACGGAGGTGTGTACACGATTAAAGGCCACGACGAGGGATACTTTTACCCGACATGGATGACATCATGATCTTCGGATTGACCCTCCTACGTCTTAGGCGTTATACAGTTTCCACAAGACCGCCTTTTTTCTATTATTTTAGAATGTTGACTTGGTTATGGTTGTGTACATCTCGGTTATGCAGTGACCGGTTGTAATGCTTAAATCTTTTAAGTAATAAAGTGCTCTTTAACGAAAAATGTGTTAATCAATTTGTTGTGCACTTTCGATCAACGTGTGCAATAGCCTTGTGTTTCCTTGAAATCAAAGAATATGTGACTGTGTTTTCTCATATTGACCTTCGTAAATTATGTGGTGCAAAGAAGCCAAAGTTGAGGATCTACCATTGGCTCAATGTTAGAAGGGTGGGTGGTTATATCCCCAATCCACGAGGGATCAAATCCAGATTTGACGCTTCGACATCTCACTGATGCAAATTATTAACTTGTTGGGAAAGAGGCCCGGACCGTAAAAGGTAATAGATGCACGCCGACCTCAGGATATATGATCATAAACACAAGATCCATGAAAGAAGGCGCTCGCTAGTCGTCACTGTTGCTAAAGCAAGTTTCATATTGAGGAAAGACATGTACACCGACCGCTAAGAGCCTAAGATTAGCAAAAACACGAAAGAGGAGGTATCTTAAAAGAGAAGCCAACCCGCTACGTACTAGTATATCATGGAGTACAAAAAAGAAATGATAAGGGTATTTTCTTTTCATAGTTACACTTTGGTAGAGAATTTGTGACAATCAGGTGCCGGACCACATAGTGTTCAGGCCGTACGATTGCCTTGTTCCACCCATCCCATCTCCCATGTCTTTTTTCTTTTGACTTTTAAATTCGAATCTATTATATCTTTTGAATCAAAAGTCCAATTGGTCTTTCGTTTGCATATCGCGTTCCTTGCGACGATAAGACCAGTTTTGAATAAGTTATGGCAATATTTTTTTAAAATCACAAAGTTTGAACTATTAAAACTTGAAACTTCAGTTCAAAAGATAGAATAGATTCAAATCCGAGAGTGAAAAGAACAAAAAACATGGGGATGGGACAGGTGGAGCTGTCAAAAACCTGATGCATGGACCCCACGAACAAATATTATGGACTAATCACATAAACAAGTTTTCAAATCGCAAAGCAATCATATGGCCAACCGAGTGAGAGCCCCCGCACCTCCGCGATTTTTTTGTTACACTTTGCTAAACTTTGCCACAAGTAGCTCTACATGGCTAGTGTTTGTTTCACTCACACAATTGTGGCACCTTACGCATTTTTTGAGACTGAACCGGCCCTGAAATAAATTCAGCATAAATGCGAGCTTCAGGACTTGAATCTTGTGGATTGGGATATCACTGTCCTTCTAACCATTTAACCGCAGATTGATTCGTATAGTTGAGTCAAGGAATTACAAGTCACGTCGAAGGGCCCATCACGTACCAATGCTAAATTTCTTCTTTACTTTGATTTGAGAACCGTACCAAGTCTTAGATTTCTTTTCTAGATATAGATAGATAAATAGATACTCGTGACTTGTACCGTTTGCCCAACCACTCGATCGAGAAGCGGCCCATGCGCACGGTCAAACGCTGCACATGATCGGCTTGAGTACACGGCGACAACCTGGTTCGAGTATTTTCGTTTTGTTTTCTGACATGTTGACGTGTATGCATTGGCTGGAGTAGATTAATCAATTGCTGGTCGATCAGCTCCGGCCCCCGGATCGCAGCTCTAAACAAAAGAAAGTAGTACATACCTGTACGGCTGTTCAGAGGGATGTCAATGACTGTTTGGTGTTTGTTCTTCAGTATGTTCTGCACACGAGATCATCGCCTATCTACTGTTGGGATCTATCTATGTCTAAGTCAGATGGCAATTTGATTAAGCGTTCGAAAAAATTGTAATTTCTGTCGGTGAAAATGCAATATACATGTTTTCCATCCAACCGTACTTTTTCTGAAAGAAGTGCAAGCTGTACTTTTCTGAATATTAATAAGATTAATAAGAAAACCTAAACTGATCTAGAATCAGCAAAACCATTGCAACAAACGGCTTGAGGATTGAGACCCACTTATAACACTGTAATTTCAAGCTTAATAATTTTAGGGGAGTAGAGCGTGCATGTTTGGTTTGATGACTTACCAATTTTTTTGGCATGCCAACCAAATGTCCCTCACAGTTGGTTCGATGCAAAAAGTTGTCACGCTAAGCTTTCACCTTGTTTCGTTATCAAATAATTTGTACTCCCTTTACTAGTGATCTGAAAAGTTTTATATTTCTTTATAGAAAAAGTTTTTTTTCCGGATTTTTTTCGATCTATTCATTTTCAGTTATGACAGTACAACGAACACCAGAAATAATAAAACTTACATTCAGATTTGTAGACCACCTAGCGACGACTACAAACACTAAGACGAGCCGAAGGTGTGCTGCCATAACTACTAATACAAGATTCAAGTAAGGGTAGGTAACTCGCCATGGCATATCCTTCCAACGTGAAAACTGTCCGCGCCAATCCGACATCTAATCTTCCTTTGATTGCCTCTTCTCCATTGTCACCATCTCACACTTTTCTCGCCCGTTGCATGAGGTTGCTCGTGCTCTGATAGGCAGCTGGTGCCCCTTCCCTTCTCCTCGTCCTTATATCAGCCCATCGATGTTGATGACGGTGACACCAAGTAATGGTGCCCCACGCAATGAACATGTGTTTAAATTGCACACGTTAAGGTTAGTATGATTGACCATTTGGCTATTAGATATATCATTTCATGTATGATTAATATATGGTGTCAGGCTAAGTCCTTGATAGTCACTAATGAATCAGAAGTACAGATATATTGCTTAAAAAGACTAAGTCATCAATCTCGTGCTCCATCGGGTGTGCATTCACACATGTGTTTGACGCCTACCTTTTCGCTCCACAAGGTAAAGAAAAATAATATCAAAGACATCATACATGAGCATTATGATACAAGAACAATACTCATAAAAGTCTATTAAAACCCCAATACTCCAGGTGAACCCAACAAAATATCCACACGAGCATTATGATACAAGAACAATACTCGTAAAAATCTATTAAAAAACCAATACTCCGGATCAACCCAACAAAATATTACTCCCATCGTTTCTAAATATAAGTCATTTTAGAGATTTCAATAGGAACTACGTCCAGATGTATATAGACATATTTTAGAGTGTAGATTCACTCATTTTGCTTGATATATAGTTCATATGGGAATCTCGGAATCTCTA